>NC_081413.1:617594208-617739947 GCF_030272615.1 Cryptomeria japonica
ACTATAGTGCTAGAACTGAAGAACCTCCTCTTAAATTAGGATGAAGATTGGGTTCAAGAAAACAAAAAAACTGTACGAGTGACTCCAATGATACTACTTATATAATTAGATGGTAACCAAGACAATGATTTGATATTCAAATATAAAAATAGTACATAAATTTGCACGAGTAATCCTGACAACACTACTTAACTAATATAAAGTATACTAAAAGTTAAAAATATACATGCTAATAGTTTCAAGATTGTTGATCAATTGAGAGTAAAATTTCACCTTGACAAAAAAAATGCAATAACGCCTATATGAAATTGTTCCATCTTTTAAAAAAGTATGGGTAACCAATTGTCACATCTACCTAGTATATAGGAACAAAAACTAGATATATAGCTCACCCCAAATAAAAACTAAGAAAGTATTGGCACCAATAGTAAGAGTAGACCAATTTGTATTTCATTGTATTTACCAATTATATAAATAAAAATAATTGATACAGACTAATAATTGGTTAATAACTACACATTTATATAATTAACATAATATATTAGTTATGCCAAAGGGGTTATAAGCTCAAATGGTTAGTCCTTATTAATTTCATTAGAAAGACCCAAATTCAAGTCTCCAAAGTGGAATCTAAGTGCATAATGCAACAATATTTTGAAGGTTAAGTCTTATGGTGGGCATGTTAGTCCTTAGTGGATGATTTGTGCGAGAAACATGTGTAACGGTGAAATTAGCATATCTATGCTACTTTGTGCCTATTTTGGAAGAATATCTTAATATATGTACACATTGACAAATGACACAATCTAGCTCCACGCCTAACACTTCTAAAGAATATATTTTTGTAGTACAAAGACAAATCTATAAACTCAAAAAAGACCTTGACACAGAACATCTTATATATAATCCATGCACAAAGAGACATCATTTACTATTCTTATAACACTCAACTTTAGTTTAGTGTACAACTCATTATTATTAATCTAAATAATTTATACATTTTTATATGCATCTTATTGAACCATAGTTTTCCTTTAAATAGATATTTTAAATATTTATATTACTCATTATTATTAATCTAAATAATTTATGCATCTTTATATGCATCCTATTGAACTGTGGTTTTCCTTTATAATAGATATTTAAAATATTTATATTAATTATTAAATTTTAGATATCATGCAGTGATTTTTTTTTATATTAATATTTCAAATTATATTTTGTGTTTTGGATAGCATATTGAAAGACTATTTAGAAATCTGCTCAAAACTTTACAACTATAATCATAGAAAGTTTAATACTTTGAATCAATATAATATATTCTTTTTATCTTAAAAATTAAAAGTCAAGACACTAGTCATTCAAAATCCTTACCTATAAGTCATTCCAACTTCTGGCCATATCCATTGAAGGAGTCTGTTCTGTCTGTTAACGAGACGACAAATAACAGGAAAAACTGTGAGAAGAAGGGAAGTGTAAGAAGAGGGGCAAGTGTTGAAGTGACGTGCTCTTTTTTGACATAATGAAATATGCCACCAATATTAGAATATACTTTACCCCACAGCCTGAATAAAAACAACTAAAGAGATTTAGAATTCTCTTTCACTAACTTTTCTGTTCTTATGGAAACAGTTGAGCATCTTGTGTAATCAAACCCTGCGCTCTGCGTATTTTCCTTAATTGGATTACAAATTAAGCAGAATTTCAAGTTGGAGGGCCTGACCAACAGTTTCATGGTAGGTATGCAACATTTCCGTGTTTCTCTCGTTTGAATTTTCTAATGGAAGCACAGGATTTGTTTCTGAATATAGAGTCATTCCCTATGTTATACATTACAATCACAATTTTTTTTATTTGTGTTGCCGATTTACACTATATCAAGTGCTGCATCTGTTTTTCCTCAATTACGGTTCGAACATGGAACCTCATCAATTTTAAGGCGGTGTGTTAAATACCGTTAGACGGAGTCATACAATTAGGGTTTCTTATATTAGCTTTATAATTGATCAGTATTTTGGTCCCTCGCATACGCCATAAGTAAAGTTTTTTGTCTTTTTGGGAATGTTTTAGTAAAAAATGGGTACCATGGAGTTTATTTTATGTTTGTGGTATAACTATGGAAGAAAATTGGTTATCTGGGGCAAGCTCTACGTTTTTTTGGTTTAGTGTTGGAGAAAAATGGGTTCCCTGTGATTATTTTATGATCTTTATGTATAGTTTTGGAGAAAAAGGCTGCTCTGTGGTTTGTTATAAGCTTTTTGGCAAATTTTGGAGAAAAATGGGTTTTCTGGGACTTTTTTATTAGTCTTTTTGGTACACCTTCGGAGAAAATGAGTTATCTGGGGTTTATGATATGCCTTTTTGGTATAGTTTTGGAGAAAAATAGGTTCTTTGGCGTTGGTATAATATTGGAGAAAATTGGTTTCTCTGGGGTTTGTTTTATGTCTTTTTGTATGATTTTGGCAAAAAATGGGTTCTCTGTTTTTTTCTTAATCATCGTTTGGAAGAAAAATGGGTTCTCCAGGGCTTGAAATTGTGACCTGTATGGTGTGATTGAACCCCTGTACTTACTAGACACTTTTTTAAGAGTTGAATGCCCCTGGTTTTAGAAAGATGTTTTAAGCTACAACAGTTTTATAAATTTCATTTTTTAATAAAAATCTTTAAGGTTTGGATGGTCTACACCGTTCATATAAAAGCTTCTAGAGAAACACTATGTGCTACAGAAAAAAGAATGATGTTTCAATCCATTATCAGGTCGAATATTGATAAAAAGATAGTAGATCAAGAGCTGATTATATTGATAACTTTACTAGAATACACGATGACTGGGAGAAACTGTATTTTAATATAATTTTTGTGTAATTGTTTTTCATTTTGAGTTAGGTATCTGATATGCACTATTTCTTTGATGACAATTTTCCTTTCAATGATTATAATACATGTAATTATCGTTTTTTCCATTTTGGGTTTACTGGCTTTTCCTTTTTTCTGCTAATCTGTTGTTTTTGGTTTTAGTTTAAACTTAAATTGGTATTTTTGAATCTTTGTTAGTTTAATTCTATTTTGTTGCGTCTGTTTGCCTTCCTCATGTTTGGCGTCAAATGTACTCTTTTACTTGCCAACATATTGTTTTTCTTTCTTATGGCCATTATGATGCTTGTAATACATGGGATCATCGGCTTTTTGTTTAGCTTTGCATTCATGTAGCCCTTGTTACCTAGTCTCTTTTAGTATATACTGTTGTGCTTTTAATTTAGCTACATTTTTTAGCTTCTTTTCACTTCACAAGTGATATCAACTGGCTATACTTACAAGCCTCATCGACATATTTTGGTTATTTGCTGACAATAATATTAATTTTTTTCAATACATTTTTTCTTTTGGGTTACCTGTATTTATATGGGAAGGAGTTCTCCTTAGCAAGATTCTATGCTGCACGGAATCTATTTTAAATTATGGTTTAAAGCAGGGGCCTGGGAAATCTTATGGAAGCACGTGTATTTAGAAGTATCTTTAATCTTTTTGAATATGAAATGCTCATTTTGTCAAGTTTGTTGAGAATTCAAAAATACTTTAATTCTATTTTCTTGAATTTTTTATTAAAAATTGGCAAATATTTGAAATACTAATATTGTTTCATAGAAATTGTCGCAAGACTTCATTTTCAAATGGTGACATTTTTATCAATTTGTTTCTCCAAAAGAGTTAAGTGGTAAATTTTATTCTTTAAAATTTCCTCTAGTTACAAAGGCTTTACTATGAATATGAAGAGATTGAATCGAAGTAAAACACTATAATATTAGTTGAATATATTGTGCAGTTGCATTTGGTCAAACATATCATCTTATTCTAAATACTTATATGTTCTTTTCTGTTTATGGTGCCAGGACATGGATCTTGGTTGGAGGTCACAAAAGCTGAAATATTCAATATTTTTGTCCATTATATGCATGTCTGTGCTATGTGCAGGAAGAGGTATTTATGTCCATGTCTCTACCCATTCCTGTTATTTTGTGTCCTAATATTTCCCTGTTTGAGGAGGTTATTCAGGTGTTTATTAAATATACCATCGTGACTTCCCAGTTTCTTTAACATTCTTGTCAAACTTAAACAATTTTTTTTAATTCTGGGGTACCAAGCTCTAATATGTGAAGTGGCCAATCTATATTTCTGATCAGTGATAGTTGTAACCGTTAAGATAATTCATTCTCGAGTAAAGGTGAGATGCTGAAATAATACTTCTCCAGTTCATACCTAAATTAAATGCTATGCATGTATTATTAAAGAAATAGTCCAAAAAACCTAGCAATATAGCCTGCGCAACAGGTAAAAGAATTTGGGAAAATATATTTTAACAATGCCTACCTGAATTTTAATGTCACCTAATGATTTGCCCAAGGTTGGAAACTAGGTTCTTGTTTGTGCTGTGTGATAATAATCCTCTCTTATTACGACCTTTCCCACAATGATGAGAACTGGATGTTTGTTTCTTTTGTGGATTTATAACATGTGCCTGTAGTAAAAGTTATTTGCGAAGAGGTTTCATGTTATTATTTCTTTTAACTGAATAAGCTTCATTTAAAAGAAAAAAATGGAATAGAATAACCTGCTTATAGTGTAACAATCGTGCATTTCCAATACTTTTGAGGATCCATTTTTTGCTTTATTTTCTCCTCATTTCCTCTTTTGCGGGGGTTGATAACTATTGACCCTTATTACTTAAACATTGAACTGAAAAGTGCAATCCAGTTGTAATATCCCCTTCCAAAATTTACCCTAGAATTTGCCCTAGAATCACAATTGCAACGGTTAGGGTTAGGGTCACATCTTTACCAGGTAAGATATTTCCTTACCACATTACGGTCCTGGGTTTAGATCCTGCAACCATAACCAAGGGAACACATACATATGTAAATACTTCCAACTATTGGGGTTAGATAATAACACATAATATTTATACAATATTTATTTTTCTATTTAAACACATTGGGTTGGAGGAAGAAGCATGATAGGTCCGCCCGAAGCCAACCCGCACGAAGCCCAAGAGTGGACACTCACCCTCTCGGCCGTAGGGGCAGGCAACATGGACATCTCTAGGGTGGCATACTTAGTGGGGTGCTTTTATCTGCTTTCCCTATCGATGCCTCATCCTCTCAAGGTCAATAGTCATCATTTTTGAGTTGGAGAGAACATCGTAGTGGGGTTTTCTTGATTGTTCTATCTAAGCCCAAGAGTGGATCTTTGCCCTCTTGGCCCTAGGGGCAGGCAACATGGACATCCCTAGGTGGCCTACGTAGATGGCAACCTCCTAAGTTCCCTCTTCCTTACACCACCTTCCTTCCATACATGATGGGGGTTTGACACAGATTTATCGCAGACATATACATTCAATAGCCAATCTTAAATATGTATCTGTAGATAGAGATAAACATTGACAAAAATGCAAAGGCAGATATATACCACAAGAACAAATATTAAGATTACTAAATGCTAGTATACAGATCCGGAATGATTATAAATCTGCTACTCTTCATGCCTGATCTGGAAGTGATCTCCTTGTTTATGGTGATAATTCCTGATGTTTGATGATAGTTATAGCATTCAAGACAGGAAAAAAAAAACATTATGGAATGTTTGATAAACCGCAAGCTCTCATAACAATCCCCCACCATTCGTCTCACATGTGCAAAACACTCTCATCTTTGGGCACCATCAGAAGCTGATCATCTATGAGGTGGGAGGGACTGTGTTCATAAATTTAGAAGAAAACTTAAAATACAATTGATGGTGCATAGATATATTTGGTATCCACAACCCATGATTGCCTTCTTATTAATTGGGGCAAGGCCCTTCAATGCAAAATGAGTAGTAGATATTAAACCTAAATTCTTCTTTACTTGTACGGTTGAGATTAGGTCCGCCCTAAGCCCATTGTGAGGGAGGTTGTTCAAGTTGCCAACCCCACACTTCACACACATTGAGAAGGGAAGTATGCTATGCTAATATTTCTGCTGCTTCATACGCTTCACAGGGGTATGATATCAATGCTCTTGATATTTGTGAAGAAGATTATGACTGTCAACCTCACTTGTTTTAGCTTCCAATACCTTTGAGCAAAGGCCAGAATTTGGGAGTTGTTTCGGTCATCCCTTTGAGTGGCTGGCGAGAGGCATGAGGGAAAGAGCCTGCCAAATGTCAATAGATTTAGCCACAACTGTCAAAGGGATTTTATGTTGAAACCAAAAACGAGATTACTCACTTTATCACAACATAGACCTCTAGCACTAACAACACTTGGGTTGCTTTTGGAGACATATTAGTATTGCTTTGAAGTTTTTTAAGTCAAGAGTGAATTGAGACCATCAACCTCACAAGCTCCGCTTTCTTATCAGCATGCCCTTTATTGGTGGAGTATTTGGGTCCATGCTATTGTTTTTTATCTACTTCTATAGAGACCAAAAGATAGGAAGGTTATTTGTGGATACTTTCTAGTAGGAAACAGTGAACTATGCAGAAATTACACTGTCAATCTTACATATAAAAATAGGTAAATAGCTATCTATTGTATCAAACCAAATATATTAAAACAAAGAAGATTATTTGTCAATACTTTTTACAAGCTAGGGATGTATTTCTAAAACAACTGAAAAGGAATGATGTTCCTGAATCAATTGAGGGATCAAGATCTTTGCAAATTGAGAGAGCTAACAAGAAAATATTATGATAAGTTTGTCAAAACTTCCTAAAAATTTATTTTAATTTGTGATTCTTATTATAAATAACTTCTATTATTATATGTTTTTAGCGTAAACTACACCTGTACAAAAACATTTGGTTACATAACATTTAGCTGAAAATCTTTCTGGTTGGCAAAGTTTCATCAAGCTCTTTGACTTTTGGATCTTTTGCATCTTTCTGAACTTATAGAACCTGCATATATTTAGCTTAAAAGGTCAAGCAATAAAATCTGTACTGGTACTTAACATTACTTATATATTATAAAAGTCGAGCTTTGGTGGAAAGAGAGATCAAAATATCCATGTTAGTGGGTTCTGCAGGGGGACCCCCCCGGGTCTTGGTCTGGTTCCCCCCGGGTCTGGGTCCAGTTCCCTGTGGGTTCAGATAGGGTCTGGTCCACAGCCTGTGGGTTCAACCCTGCAAACCCAGGAAGAATTTTGATGATTTTGAAGAGACCTGCGAAGAATTTGAATGAAATGTTAATTTTTTTGACCTTTTTTGAAGTTTTTTTTTTTGCTGAAAAGGCAAATCTGACCCCCCCAACTCTAATTTGACCTCATAAAATACCAAAAAGGTAAAATCGACTTCATTTTTGCACAATAGAATGAAAAATAAAATTTCTTTGCTCCATTGTTGAACATTGTTTTTTGCTTGCCACAAATTGAAAAGATATGGAAGTGTAGAGAAATTTTGACAAGGGAATTATACCATGTTGTGAATTCCATGTGAATTGATTTGATGTGTTTTCACTTTTCAACCTTTCCTGTCTGTTGGTTTGGATTGGTAATCTGAAATGACTGGCATGTAGCAGACATTTTTTCAAGGCTTTGTGGATTTAAAAATTAAAATGCAATGGTGAGAGTAAAGAAGTCTTTCATTTGGATGAATCATTACTGTCCATTTAGTGCTGAATCATAGTTGTCCTATTCACAAATTTATGTGATTATTTTTAATTATTTAATATTGATCCTTTTGTTTATATTGTAGCCATTTAATTCTAAGTTAACAGTTCAAGTTGGGGTATGAGGTTTATGCCAATATACCAAAAAACATTTGGGAGTTGGGTATGTTTGGACTATTTGAATGAAAAATTTAATATACATTATGACAGTCGTGTTTTGACTATTAATATGGTGGTGTATTTTGCTATGTTACACGGACACCACTATTAGCATAGTAGTGCATTTTAAACTTAACTACTGCTGCATATATGTGTATATTTTTTTTTTTTATATGTTTGTGTAATAATGAAACCCAAAACGAACCCAAAATCCCCAAAATTTTTTTGACCGAACCCATGAATCCAAACCTGAGCCCAAACCAGGACTGGCGACTTAACAAAATATGATTTGATGAGGATACTTCCATTTATGTACTGTTCTGGATCTAGAAATAAATCTGCAACTGTTTATGTCTTTGCCAAATGTCAATAAAATATTAAAATTGCATATTCAATCCAAAAGAGGATTTTTTTTGTTTTGTCAAGTTCTGAGACAAATTGAAATGATAAGAGTGATAATCGCAGAGAATCAAGGGCCAAGGAAAGTCATCCAGAGAAGTAAACTAAAGATAATGAATGGCAAATTAATTTGACTCAAAATGAGCATTGGGAACTGTTGACGTGTATTTTGTACACTATCAAACACAGAATAAAATACCCAAGGGTACCTTATCCTCTCTTGAGTAAAGCCTTTGATTGTTGAAGATATCGCCGAAAAGGATCAATCAGGATGACTCCAAGGTTCTTTGTTGTAGGATCTCTACGTGTGGATAAGCTCTCTGTGGTATGATTTGATTTGCTGGAATCACAAGGGGACTTACATTCGATGATTGAACTTCTGATTTGCTTTGAATATTTGTTGGAACACAGGATTTTACTGCCTTAGATTTAAAAAAAGGAAAAAAGACGAGGGCGAGGAAAGGATCTAATCCTAACACTAAGAATGTAAGAGCAATGAATGATCTTTGATGAAATTCTAATTAAGTCTTGTTTTGACATCCCAGGACTATCTCCACAAGGTTAGTGTGATCTTTGAAGGAAAGCTTTATGATGTTCAAATCATCACTGTAGGCATAGACACCATCAGGTTGATGCATATCAATGAAGAAGCGACAACTGAAGTTAAGCTTAAGCTGAATGGTTCCAGTTGACTACGCAAGGCAAGTCTGCAATCAACAAACTGCTAGTAGTATGGATATATGAATTTCACCATCAATCAAGCACATTTCTTCCACTCATCTAATAACACGAAATCAAATATGAGAAGTATAGAGACCATGCAAATTGTCGAATCGACCCATAAATTTCACCATTTCTTCAATGAAGTTACAAGTCTTTTACAACAACATCTTGGCAACAATCTTTGCCTTCTCTCTCTACTCTACTCTAATTGCTATTCTATCAACTAGCTAATCACCTTCTAACTACTCTCTATCTGTCTTCTATTAACTGCTTCTATATTACTTTACAAAATGAAGAGTCGGGGCTTATATAGTGCCCTTAATACAATTCGATGGCTTAGATCAATTCGAGATCAATGGCCAAGATTCAATAATGAAAACCCTAATTAGGGTTTGTTACAACCATTACATAACATTTAATGCTTGACCAATGATAAAATTGTATCTTTAGGACACATGTCTTCTCTAGAAAATTCCACCAATGGATAGCTGGGGTAGGTACATTGAAGTTTGTGCCACCTCCCATGAGTTAGGTACATTGAATCTGGACATGCTGAGGTGGACCCATCTGATTGGAGGAGTGATGACTGGGATGCCAACTCATCCGACACTTGGTTGATGTCAATTTGATGTTGCTGGAAGCTAGCTTTAATTGACTCTTTTGGAACTATCTGCCTCTTCAACGAACCCTTTGCTCTGACTTCTCATGTCCTTGATTTGCAGGATGATGATGTACCTCGCCTTGGAATGCTGGATTGGAAGAGGTCGCCCTTATCCTGATGATGCTAGATCGAAGAAGGTCGTCCTTGATCTGGCTTGACTGGAGGAGGTTGCCCTTATCCTTGCTTGATCTTCTTGGAGGAGACCGTCCTTGATCTGGCTTGATTTTCCAACTTCGGGATCTCCATTTGATGCCTACACAAAATATTAAAGTTAGTCTTTTGAGCATCAAACCTCAAAGCATGAAATTTAAGACCTTTCAAAGGTAGAACTTAAGATATTAATTTGAAAAAAAGTCATGATAAATCAAGAACTACACATTTTCAAATTAATAATGAATAGAAATTGGATTTTCAAGACTTAGATTTTACAAAATTGCAATGGGATCACAATAAATCTTGAATAAGAACTTCAAAAATGATTCTTCATACCTCCTCTTTGATTGCTTAACTACAAAACCTTGGCAAGAGATGAAAGAAAACCGGATTTTGATGGACAAGCTTAGATTATAGTCCTCCCTTGGATGAAGTACGCCTCCTTTAGCCTTAAAAAAAAAAACCTGGAAAATATCCTCCAATCTAGCAAGAAATTCGCCTCTCCAATAGCCTTCAAGATGAATTTCGCCCTCCTTAGTCTCCACACTTAGTAGAAATTCGCTCCATTCCAGCTAGATTTCGCACCTTCAATTAGCTCTCCAAATTCGCACTTGAAAGGATGATTGAATGATTTGAATTGTGAAACAAACCCCTTCAATATATAGAGCGCTCACCTTCTACTTACCCATAGGCCGACTTGGCAAAAAAAGAAGGTGAAATAATAAATAAAAACTCAAAAGGAGTAGCCTGACTTGTCAAATAAAACAAATAAGACCCCAAGCGCTCCATTTTTTAATTTTAATTTCACAAAAATTAATTTTAAATGCCTTTATAATAAAAATTCGATTTTTTTGAGGCCCAAAATTAATTTATTAAATGTCAATTTAATTAATTTTTTCAAATATTCCAAAGTTGGCAAGTTTGGCATCTCATGCGATTTGGAGGATATTAACGCCCAAATATGGTAAAAAATAATGAATGCCATTAACTTCGCTCTGGTCCCTTGGAGAGGGACAGGAGCGCTTTTCTCAATCTAGGCCTTGCATTCCTCATTTTCACGTTCAAAACTTCATCTAGGCATCCAAAATGGCATTTTTGATTGGAGTCTTAAGTTTAATTCACTTGATCTTTAGAAGGGACGTGCCTTATAACATTTTCGCCCTGGTCCCTCAGTGAGGGACAGGAGCACTTTTTCACTTTTGTCCTCAATCCTTCATCTTTTAATTGCCAATTCTTGTTGTGGAGTAAGCAATGATCTCTTTCACTTGTTCCATGCAAGGCAAAATTGATGTTCTAAAGATTTTCGCCCTGGTCCTCCAGTGAAGGACAAGAGCGCCTTTTGCATTTTAGGCTAGGATTATCAAGTTTTGAAGGCAAATCTTTGTTCACCACGCTTTAGAAGATCCTTCCCATCTTCGCACAAACTTGCCTTAGCATAATCTCGGAGGGAAATTGTTGATTTCATAAAAATCGCCCTAGTCCTTCAGTGAAGGACAGGAGCACTTTTGAGTCCTTGTGCAAATTCTTGATCACATCAACTTCAAATGATCCTCAAGGCGTAGAACATCATTCTCCACTCTCTTTGGAGTTTTGAAAACAAAAAATATTATCTCAAAATGTAAGGTAAATGGGCATTTTTGGAGATTTCGCCCTGGTCCCTTGGAGAGGGACAGGAGCACTTTTGCCAATTGTCATCAAAATTTGCAACTCTTGCATCTCAATTCCACTTCGAAGCCTTTTAAACATCCATTCAAACTTGTGCCTTGGCCTAGATTTGTCCAAAATTAGCGAGAAAGGCTAGATAACATGTTTTTCGCCCTGGTCCCTTGGAGAGGGACAGGAGCACTTTTTGCAAATTCAAGTTTGTCTGTCCTTTGCTAGCCTTCCAAATTATCTTCAATGGGTTAATCATGCCTTATTCCATTCATTTCAATCACAACACTTGCCTTGTCTTTGCAAGAAATTTACACTTTTTTGGAAAATTGCTCTGGACCCTTGGAGAGGGACAGGAGCGCTTTTTGCCTTCATGGTATATTTCCTTGTCTTTTAAACCTTCATTCGCATCTAAGGCATAAAACATCATCCGTCCTTCCCATCGAAGTCAAGTTTTGCCATAAAATCTCAAACAAAGAGGAGAAACTTGAAAAAACGCATGGTCCTTCATTGAGGGACCGGAGCACTTTTTGTCATTTGGGTTGATTTACTCCTTTGTGGACCACTTAAATTATATTCAATGGACAAAACATGCTTCCCTTGACCTCTTCAAATCGTAAAATCACTTTAATCTTGCAAAAATAGTGCAAATTTGAAATTCAAGCTCTGGTCCTTTAGTGAGGGACAGGAGCACTTTTTGTCACCATGATCAAATTGCTTCATCTTTCACCTCGAAATTCCTTTGCTAGGGAAGATTTCATCTTACTTCACGCTATGAATAAAAGTTAATGTCCCAAAAAGGTCTAAAATTGTGCATATAAAGAAAATCGCTCAGGTCCTTTAGTGAGGGACAGGAGCACTTTTGACCTTCTAGGCAAAAACTCCATCATTTCATCGTCTTTGATCAAGTCTGGATGCTTTATCATGTTCATTTTGCTGTCTACCATGCCTTTGATGTTTCAATTCGACCCAACAAGGTCAGGAATGACTCAAATAGACCTTTTCGCCCTGGACCCTTGGTGAGGGATAGGAGCGCTTCGCCTTGGTCCTCCTTAGAGGGACAGGAGCGAAATTTGCTCTGGATCCTCAGTGAAGGACAGGAGCGAAATTTGACCTTTTGAACTCTCTATCAGGATAATTTTTATGGAATATAACATTTAAGTATAAGTTTCTTATACTTTAAGTTATATTCCATATATACTTTCAAGATGTTTGAGAGTGGTTTCAGACCTCCAGGAGTTATATTGCAAAATCTAGTTTTTTGAGGTTTTTCAGTTTCCAGACTTAGTCAAATTTCAGGATCAGGACATTCCAGACTTAGGCAATTTTCAGGATCAGGACATCAGACTTAGCCAAAATTTCAGGATCAAGACATCACTCAAGCCGGACTTGCTATCCATGTGATCCCCTGGGCGACACTCAAAATGCAAAGGCTAACGGACAAAACCCTAAAAGACCTAAAAACAAACCCCAAAAAGCAAAAAGCAGGGGTCCCCATTTGCAATGGGGCGATGTGTGAAATGGTCACAACAGGAACCTACTTTTTTTTTATGAATATGTGTAACAAATGAACCAATTTTTAAGGATGGAATTAAGGAAATAGAAGAGAATCTGTTTGAACAAGAGAATTTGTTTCTCCACAAGACCAGAATATTCTAGTATTGGACAAATTGAAGAAAGAATCCAAAAAATTAAAGAATGCAAAGAAGAATCTAAAAAGAACTTGAACAAATCAATAAAGAAAATGAGAAATCAAACAAGAAGAATGAGTTCTATCAATAGAATTTCATTCATTCTTTGTGTCAGAACTTTTGAAGGATAGGTAATTTTTTGATAGATGAATCATGTGCAAGTGTTAGTGCTGCTAAGAAAGTGTTAGAAAAATTGAAATTGCTTACAAGGCAAAAAGATGCTTTTCAATATTTCATGGGATTAATCATTAAGCAGGAATAGGATAGTTGATCTATGTAAAGTCAAATCATACCTTTGAAATCCTAATGTAAATTGTGATATTTCATCAGATCCTGAAAAGATTATTACCTATGTTCCATTGTGTTTCTAGGATGGGGACATTGGGACATGTTTCATGGATGACAGTCCGAGGGCCATTTTTGGGGGATGGCAATATATATATATATATATATATAGAGAGAGAGAGAGAGAGAGAGAGAGAGAGAGAGAGAGAGAGAGCAACAATATAACTGCGCACTGTTAAAATGGTGTTGGATGATGTCTGCAGAAGCCTGCATGCCAACCATGGTTCAAAAAAAAATTAGTACCTCACACAATACCTCATTATATGTTTTGCAACTGACAATAATAATGGACTCTAATGCCATATCAAGAATTTTGAAGTTTGAGACTTTTTTGAACACTGAACTCAGAAATCCAAATTCTTGCCATTGGCGTTAACTGTTATATAACTTGTATCATAACTATGAATCTGAATCAGATATATTCATTGCTCTTATACTACAGTTGTGCTGTCACTGCTGTCATAATTAATTTAATTGCTCTTAGACTGCTGTCATCATATATTTAACAGTCTTTTTTTAATGTTATGATGAACAAATCTTTTTTGGCAAAACATTATAAAAAGTTGCTTTGCTGTATGGAGGTGCCTGGTCGTCCCCAGGACAGTCAAGGGATGTCTGGGAATCTCTGGCTGCCTTGGGGACAGCCAAGTGTTCCTAAATGGGGATGCATTTCCAGAATTTGTTTGTTAGGGGGGAACTGCCAGAGGACTTACCCTACTATTCCGTCTCCCTGAAACACCTAAGGGGGACAGGGATGGGCTTTTGAGGGGTGGTGTTGCATCCCCATGTGACACATATTATTCCAAGAGATATAGATCCATATGAATGGTATTTGATTTGTGAAGAGTTTAGCTTTGATATCTTCTTCATCCTGAGATCAAAACAAAGAATAATTCACATTAAAAAATTGTTTCCAATTGAAAATAATTGTTCTAAAAATGATGGGTCAGCTCACTTATTTATAACTAAGCTTAATCAGATTTACACATATTTTAGGAGTATTATATTTCACCCACTATATCTATCTAAGATGCATATGGTGGAGGTGGAATGGAAACAGTGGTGGGGTCCAATCTTTACATATTGGAGTCTTATAATCAGCATATAAGGGTACACCTTAGGTGTTCAAAGGAAGTGGAGATTTTAACGATTTTCAGTTACCAGCTTTGCTTGCGTTATAGTACTGTAGAGAAATGAAACTGATAGCAACATATTTATTAAGGAAGCAAGATAGTTCCGGTCTACTACTTTTACTTTATTTGTCACTGCTGACATTTTAAAGATAATGATTGATTGAACATGCATATTTTCAGTGAACTTTGAAAGTATTCAATTTGTTTGATAGATGTTATATTAGGCCTTTGTGCTAAAATAGACATAATTTCAGGCAGTGTCAATTGAGATTGATATGGCATCATTTTGTTGGATCATGATGCAAGGAACAGATTTTATTTTTGTGTTTAGCATCTTATAGATTTTTCTTGTTCCTTGCAGAATTGAGGACAATGAGTCATGATCATAGGCTTGATCGTCATGCTTACAATCGAACGCTTGCCAAAATACTTGTGGAATATGCTTCTGCGGTAATATGGATCTGCATTGCATCTACCCTATGTAATAAGCTGGTTCATTGAAAATTTTGAAATATCTTTTGAGGAGATTATGATTTTTAAATGTGTTGAAAGAGATTGTTTCAGTCTGTCCAAAATATATTTGATGCACCCTGACATCAAGGTTTCTGTAAAAATTATCAATACAAACTTTGTATTTACTATTACTTCAGATACCGGTTCTGCTCTGGAAGGCTGGAATCGGAGCCAGGTCAGACCCTGGTCTGCAACTGGGTTCTCTCCGGGTGCAACCCAGGTGGCTGGGTCCTCTGTGGGTCCTGATTAAGAGGAGCCAGCTGCCTGGATCGCACCTGGGGAGAACCCAGGGTGGACCTGTGAGAACCCAAGCCCGTGGATGCCCAAAAATGGGGCCCACGGGTCAAAAAGTGCTTTTAAAAAGAAACATAAAAAACCGTTTTTTAGTTTTCTTTTTCCTTTCAACCCTAATTTCGCCCTTATTATGCATTTTATTTCTCTATACACTCATTGTAATTTGAATTTTCATTCTATCATGAGATTTTGAAACTTGAATATTATCATTTTTGCAAATTATGAATAGGATATTACATTTACGATATATGAATATTTATTGGCAATTATGGATTTATCATTTATGTATGTGAAAGTTACATTGTATGGATTGTATCATTGTAAAAATGGTAGTGATAGTTTATATTTTATAATTTTGATGTTTGAACATATATATATATATATATATATATATATATATATATACCAAGTTGCCGGTTCGGATTCTGGTTCGCAAATTCGTTCATTTTTTTGGGGGGTGGGTTCGGGTTCGCTTTGGGTTCGTTCGTACAAAAACATATAGAAATAAAAAAATAAAAATATATACATAAATGCAGCAGAAAATAAATAGCAAAATACACCACCATATATATTAATGTTGTAGACTTTTAGTCCAAATGGCAAATAAATAGCAAATAAATAGCAAAATGCCAAAATACACCACCATATCAATGTTTATGTTCAAAATCAATAATGTCAACATTAGCAATCAGCCATCACTGATCAAATATCATCAAAAGTCATCAAACATATCATCATCATCCTCCTGTGGCAAATTAGAAGCACAAATAGTGCCACTGGCAGTGGTACTAGCAATCTCAGCCTAGGGAGCAGCCTCATGATCACTAAGTAGCTCATCATCATCATCATCAACTCCAAGTGCATTAAGGCGGGCAATTGAATCATCCAACTCTACATGCTCTGGTTCAACATCCCAATGCTTTGCCTCCCCTTGTTTGTAGGTATTGTCTTTGTGTGTTAGGAGCCTCAAGTTTGAATGCACATAGACCAAGTCTTCTGCCTTCTTGGAATGCAGTCTATTGCATTTTATTGAGTGGATGAAGGAGTATGTGCTCCAATTCCTCTCCGATGATGATGAACTAGCAACCTATCAAGATTTTCAATTTTGAAATCAGAGTTAAGAGTTATCAGTAATGATTCTATGAATCATTGAATACAAATTTTAAGAATGAAGAAATTAGAAATTAGAACCTTAAGAGTTAAGAGCTTACTTGTGACAAAACTTTGATGGCAATGGGTTGTAGGTTCTGGTATATTTCTCCATGGAAGTACCACCATTTATGAGCATCTAACATTTGCCTTGTCTTCAAGAGCCTCAATACCGCAATCATCCGTGCTTGTGAAACTCATGACTTCAGCCCTCACCGCAGCCCGTAATGAATCTGGAAAGAGTTTACGAAGGGCTGCCTTGTACCCAATAGCAACTTCATGATCTCTATATGGGGCAACTCTAGCGCTACTCTAATTGAGGATCTCCCGACTGTAGTATTTGGGGTTCAATGCAAAGGCAAGCAGATGCAAAGGGGTAATCATTTTGTTCCATCTCTCCACCATGATTTTTTGTATTTCCTTGAAGAATTTTTCTTCAGGATCTTGCTCTTTCTCATTTATGATTGTTTTCATATCCTCGATCATGGAGTCAATGCCATCATATACCTCACCCAAGCAAGGCCTATCCATGTCAGTGTATCGGATCATGCTCAATATGGGCTCAATAGATCTCAGGAGGTACTCAGTAAGATACCACCAAGAGTCATCTAGTATCATTGCCTTAATGGCAGCTCCCCTTGTACCACTAGATTTCCTCCATATGCTCCAATTAGCACTGGTTACCATTCTAGACAATGCCTCTTTAACCTTCACAAGACGTCTCAAAACAATAGCGTTGGAGGCAAAACGGGTCTCGGCAACCTTTTTCAAAATCAAAACCAATAATAAATTATAAATCAAAATTAAAATTAAAATCTTTGAAAGTTTACTAAATAGTAAATACTAAACTAAAGTCTAAAACATAATTAAATTTTAAATAATTTAACTTACCTTCAAGAGCTCCGATTTCAAGAATTGTCTAAATATGGCTTGTGACATATGGTGATTCGTGATGAACATTTGGATCTCTTGGGCATCACCATACATTTTTTTGATCCACTCAATTTTATTGCCAATTTTTTGCAGCATTAGGTCGAGTGAGTGGACAGCACAAGGTGTCCAAAAAATGTGTTTATAACGCTCCTCAACCATTAACCTGACAGCCCTACAATTTTTTGCATTGTCTGTTATCACTTGAACAACATTTTGAAGGCCAACTTGCTCAATGGCTTGGAAAAGAATGTTTGCAATGAATGGACCGTCCTTCACTTGCCCTTCACAATCCACTGCTCTCAAAAACATTGCACCTCTAGTGGACATTGCAAGAACATTGACCAAAGGGCGATTTCTTGCATCTTTCCATCCATCTGATATTATGGACACACCTATTTCAATCCATGAATCCCTAATAGGCTTCAAGGAATTCTCTATGTTTTTCACCTCTTTGTCCAATAAAGTGGTGTGCACCTTCTCATAACCTGGGCCCTTGAACCCCCTAGGAGCCTCATTAATTGATCTCACAATTTTTTGCCAATACGGTGAGTGAACAACATTAAATGTCAATCCATTTGCATAGATGCATCTACCTATGTCTTCCTCGGCAATGTCTCTAGCCTCATTCTGAAATGACATTTCCAAGGCCCCCTTTGCTCTTTTATTTGTCACTGGTTGTTCAGGAAGATTCAAGAACGGATGGCCCTCTACGGATTGTTCATATGAAGTTGAAGACATAGAGGCCTTTGTTGCTTTTTTACTTCTAGACCTTTCCAAAGTATGAGTAACTGCATTCCCAACTGCTTCATCTGCTTGTCTTTGCTCTTCAATATATTTTAGTACAATAGAGTTTGCAAGCAAGGTTTTAGGTGCAGGCTGCCCTGGAACTTTTGGCTTGCCTGGACAAAACTTGATGCCTTTTTGAGGGATAAAGCACAAATGTGCTTTCACTCTACAATAAGAGCTTTTATATTCCTCTTTGCAATGGCTGCAAATCCAATGGAAACCTCCTCCACCTGGTAATTGCTGAACCATTTCCACATATTTCCATAGTGGAGAGCTTAGCTCTGTTCTGAACCGGGAGTTCCCAGTGCTAGAAGCACTTGCCATTCTATGAATGTTGAATCTATAAACATTAAACAACATACAAAGCCACAAACCAAATTGAAAAAATAAAATAAAAGTAGAACTAGAGAAATCATTTCATTTTGTAAAACAATGTAAAGAAAAACAAACAAACAAACAAAATCAACAAAAGCCTACCTCTTTTGGTGAAATCTTCCTCTTCAATGTCTTTGAGGAGTTCTCAACACTTGCAACTATGTAGGAATAACTCACAAACCAGCTTAGAGCATGCAACTATCACCCTTCAACACTCTTTCAGCTATGGCAAGCAAACAAGAAAGTTTAGAAATGGAGCCAACAAGTTTTCTTTTTCATTCACAAATGCACAAATGAGATAGGTTTTACCTATTTGACCTTTTTAGTGGTCTAATTTAGGGTTGGAGGGTCGAATAGACAAATTAGGCAAAAAAAAAAACCTAAAAAAACGTCTTTTTCACCCAGATTCTTCTCAGGTTCTGCCACTGGTGCTGAAATTCGTCCATAATACGTCAAAATTCGGCCAGGGTTCCTCTGAGCGAATTTCCTGGGTCAAAATCGAACCCTGACTGAATTTGGGGAGAATTTGTAACGGACCAGTATTTGGTGCGAACCAAACCAGGACCCGTGGGATTTTTTGCAGAATCTGGCAACTTAGTATATATATATATGTACGGACGTACCCGAATCTGTAACTTAGACTATTGCCCTTAAAATGTGATATCTGCATAAATGTATTTGATCTAATGAACTAAGATTGACAGGGAGTCAAATAAATCAGTCATTTGACAGATTACAATATCCTGCAATTGGAATTTTACAAAGTCCAACAATTAATAGTAAATACTGATTGACAAATTGTGTAGGAGCAATACATTAGACTTCTTATGCTGAACAAGATCACTTTTAGTATTACAAACCTATGTTCTTTTCCATAATGGATGATAGCATGGAAGATTCCTTATCCCCTTGAAAGTTGATTATAATTTGGAAGAATAAAATGTTTATTGTGATGAACTCTCGGATTGATTGAAATGGCTGATGATTGCGAGGTAAGGCTTGACTACATAGTACATTTATATACCCTCAATAATCTACTAAGTTTATAGAACATTTCATTCCTTACTATGCATTAAATATAGTGTTTTTAGATAATCAACAGGTTCTTATTAATGGGGCCTATCCTAACTACTACTAACAGCATACGACGTCTATCCCAATGCCTGCATGAACAACCCTATGGCAGGTTGGAGCAGCCTATACTAAACATAATACATTATCAGTAAATACTCCCTTAACACAGATACAGAGCATCTCACCATAAACTGACCATGGAACAGACGCAAAGAATAGAGCATGTAGACACTAGGGCAGAGGAGATAGGCTTCATTGAGCCATCCCTGATGTAGGGAGTGCTTTCAATCACTTGTCACAGGCTCTGCAAGGCAGTCCATTCTCCTAAACTACAACTAATTCAACAATTGGAACCACTGGACACAATGCTTTCTCTAAGTCATTGAATTCTATTCCATTGTTAAGCATTGTATGCCTCACCACTCTCACCAATCTATAATATTCTAACAACTCTGTGTAACCATTTGTCATCTTCATAACATCTTTGTGATGTGAAAAAACCACATGCTTCACCACCACCAAGAGACCTTTACAAAAATCTTCCAGGTTTTGAATGTCCACCATAAGTGCACTCACTTCCTTATGCATAATCTTAGTATCCACACCTATAACCTCCATTGGAGCCTTACATTTTTCAGAAAGAGACTGAATATCCTGTTCCACATCCAGCTTCATGAACAGACTAATCAGAAGCTCCTGTATTTCAACATCCTGCACAGCTCGCTTTAATTTTTTTTTTAGAACTCCTAAGATGGAGGCATGTTTTTACACCAAGCCATTACTTCTATACCATCCATCCGAAAAGTTGCTTAAATCACCTTGATATTCCTAGCATTCTTGCAGTTAACGTTTAAGCCTATGATCAGTGACCTGACCATGGCAAAAAGGATCCCTAGAGCTACTGTGACCTGCCATTAACACCATATCTCCTGGAACACCTGACAACTGTCCAGAATCTCCAATTGCAACATGCTAGCACAACACCCAAACTGCATATCATTAATACCTCAAATTCAAGCCATTATATGTATTACTTACTAGAATATGTCTTGCTGTGATCTTACATTATTTACTGGCGAATGGCCACCTTGGGATTAATAATGCTAGACACTGTCATATGGACTTCAATAAACATAATGACCACCTACATCTGCAAGGTCAGCAACCATAGCCATTCATCAAGGGGGGCAATCATAGTTGAGAAGGTTTGATAAATTAGGCTATTCCAGGACATCTATAATCCTTTTGTTTTATACCTTCATTACCTAAATAATCTGCAATACAATTCTGCTCCCTATAGCAATGTAGGGTCTTAAAGCTTACAAATTTATCTTTCCATTTCAAAACCTCTTCTAAAATTGCCTTGAGCTTCCAATTAAGGCAGTGCTCTGTATTAACTGCATTCAGCACTATTTACAAATCCCCTTTGATCACCCAATTCCTCCGACCAACGAGATGGACAGGCTGAATCCCTGCTATAAGGGCCTCCTATTCTGCTTTATTGTTGGTTTTGACACCTAAATGTTTCGATCCCCCAAGCACTAAATCATCTTTTGAGTCTCCAAGGGCAAAGCCAGTACACATGATATCAGGGTTGCCTTTCGATGCTCCATCAAAATTCAATTTTACACCTTCCTGTGTAGCCTTCCACTTCTCTATACTATTATCTTTAAAACCTACTAACCATTAAATGGGAAATTTTTCAATAAATGTTACCTTATTGTAAGAGCAGAAGAATCCCTGCTAAGCATAATGTTAAAGGCAAATACTCACCACACGGGCAAGAGGAGATCACTTCAATTATCTTCAAAGGAAAAGAACCACGATAATTGAACAAAAAAGGAACTTTTGGCTTGAATCTTAATCTTGGTGGGAGAAGGATACTGTATATGGTTAGTGCATTTTGAAAGCACTCCTAATAATAGCATTCTTTATTTTACAGGTATACATGGATGATCTAAGTGCTCTTATTTCTTGGACTTGTTCCAGATGCAATGGTTTGACAGAGGTGTGGTAAACAGAATTTTAGCTTTAATTACATTTATGTTGTGGTCTTGCCATGATATGCTGCATATTGGAACATCTGATTGTACATTTCTTAATAATTAATTTTCTGAACAGCACGTTTGACAGTTAATGCAAATAATGGATTAGATAATCCCGCTGACATTAGTCATAACTATCCAACAGGGTTTTGAGATGATTGAGCTTATTGTTGATGTGCGACATTGCCTTCAGGTAATTTTCCATTTTGAACCATTTTGGGCTAGCACTTTCTCTCTTTAATTCTTGTGAGTGCATATGGGAAAAAATGTCTATTATTTAAAACTGTTGTAGATTTTCATAATTTTTTTTTTCCTTTAGAGCTTTTATTTGATGCACAATATTGTTTTTGGGTAATTTTATATTTTTCTTGAACCCACCTTTCTACAAAAGATTTTTTTTCTGTTTTCATTCTCATGATTAAATATGTTTAAGTCTTCAATAACAATTTGGATTCTCATATCGAGTATGAATTGTTGTATGATAAATACTTCACCCTTTTAATAGTTTTCACAACCATGAAGATAATAAGAGATGTGAATTTCGAAAATGAAAAAGATTTGTAATATTTTTTTCAGCACACAGAAAATGATGGTATAATCTGTTATGTACACTCTGTTTTCTTCTCATTTGTTGATGTTGTAGTAGATTTTATGTATTAGAAATCATGGCCGCTTCTCAACCATACGAGTCTTTGTTACAGTCTGCAGTACTTGTGAAACTATAACCTGTTTGTTATGTAGTATTCTGTGATTATCTCTCAAGATAATTTGGATTTTCTTGATATCTTGATAATGAAAACTCAAAAGTCAAAACAATACTACAAAGTTATGATTACACCAGCACATTTAAATTGATGTTTCTTATAACTTGCAAGAATACGGAGATTTTTTTTATGAATGGCTTTACATTTTGGTCAGAGTCTACCTAGCAGATAATATAGATTATTATGGATGTGTTTATTACTCGTGAACTTCAAATGCCATGATGTTAGCTCTGAAATTTCAGACGCTTTTGAGTTAGGAAGGCTTTCATCGATTTGCCTATTTGATTTAGGATCTTAACTAATTATTGCTAAGCTTAGGGGTGATGTTTGTGTACTGCTCCTTCCATCTGGAAACAAATTCTGGCATGACAGATATATACCTAAGAGATTGTTGAAATTAAGGTGCTTAAATTAATTAAGGCATAGTAGCATTACATAGTTCTCTAACATGAAAATATAGTAAAGGTGCTCTTGGTGTAACTATGCAGGCGTTCGTGGGTATTGCAAATGATCTAAATGCAATTGTCATTGCATTTAGGGGTACCCAAGAAAACAGGTAAACAAATTACTTGTCATGTTCTTTTATTTTGTGCTGAAGTTGTAGATTTTGCTTTTTTTTGTGACTGTAGCAGTTGTAAATTTACAGATCAACAGCTATAAATTATGTTTATGTGCATTGACCGTTGGATAGAAACCATGTTATTGGCTAGTTTTCTTATAGTAGTTTTCAGTGGCCGTTTTAAGCATGAAGTTCATCTCTTAAATTTTTTTCAATAATTTGTGTATAAGATAACTAGGTATGTATAAGCTAAAAAAATTATTGTTTTTATCTGCACAGAGTGGGCTTGTAGACTTTTAGTTTTGTCAATTGAAATAATTATAAAATCTATGGATAAAATTTCCTTAGGTTTGGCCTAATCTAGGTGGTTTTTGTTCCACTTCACTTACCTTAGCATACAATTCTATATGTGCACTCTTTTGTTTTGTGGACGTGTTTGTTTGAGTGCGCAAGCAACTCTCAGTGAATGATTTTATTTGCCTATCTTCTTGACCTTATTCTTTTTGTTTTTTCCGCATCCAGCATTGTATTGTAAAGTCATTTAATTGTGTCAAGCCTCCTTGCTTTTGTCTACAAGTTCTTTCTTGCAAATGTTTGTGTATCAAACTTTAATTTTATCCTTGGAATTGTTTGGAAAGCCATAATTGCTAGAGTTTGTATCCATCATGCCTGGATACAAACTCTAGCAATTATGATGAATACAAACATTTAATTGTATGTTGATAACCATGATAACCCAAGCTTTTGCATTGAAAAAATCTAGTCTGATAATTTGCTACAAAATAAATATTAATTTTGGATACTGAATTCATTTCACTGTATTCGCTAGGAAATGTTGTATGTGGTTACGAGGGCAGGGAACTCAAATTGAAATAGGATACATGAATATATGAATAAGGGTACAGCTATAGTAGTTTAAAATATAGTCACCAGGAGATATGGGTATGGGTACATGGGTGGAGTCCAACTCTGTGAACCTGAGTATCACAACAAAATTCACCTTATCTCACTGATTATATACATACACAGATAAAGAATGTTGCACGCTTCTGACATCTTAACCAAAGCCAAACTCAACTTGATGTTTCTTGTCATAAGTAGAACTCTTGAATATTTTACTTACTGCAAGCTGGATGTTTTTAGAGTTAGTTTTTTGGCTAAGATATCTTTGTTCCATACTGATATATATTGTTTCTTTCCAATCAGATAAATAAGGTTATAGTAAAATCTGGAAAGTGTCTAGAAAAAACTAAAAGCAGAGTTTGTTGTGAGCGTGATAAACATGTGTGTTTAAACGGCCCAAAAGCATCTGCGAGAAAAAGAATTAAAGCAATTGACATTCTTCCTTTTTATTATAATTTTATAACCATTGGCCATCCTGAATAAAAACAAGATTCCTTGGGGAGGTGGCATAAACAAGCATATTACAAACTTACAATAAGTATAATTTTACACGGTATGCTACTACGCAGGGCCAGGAAACCAGTCCTTTATCTAAAGCAAATAATTCCAAGTCATAAAACTTAAGTTTACCCTAGAAGGAAATGGCAGTATGAAAGCAGAGGCCATGAAAATAAGTAATGGCCTCTACACCAAAGCATTCAAATGCTTGATGGGTTTAAGTTGAATGTCAGTAGGAGTTAGCTGTGGACATTAGCGTGCATGTTAGCTTTTTCTTGGGAATTCTATTGCTCCTTCAACTGGCTTAAAATCTGGTATGTTAAGCACTGCAAACAAAGTCACACAGCACTTACTTGGCATGGTTAATGAGTCAAGGTTGGGAGAGTAATCGAGTAAGAGCTTAGGAATCAAGAAAATAGAGAAATAGAGAAAATGATCAAAATGTTAAAAGAAAAAATTGATTTGTTTGACTCCATACCTTATATTACTGATATAGATCAAAAAACATATTGCTATCTTCTAAATAGACAAATGATGTATATGTATAATTGTTATCATTCACTCCTCAATTTGTATGAATATGGTCTCTTCACATCATGATGCGTCTTGGGTTTGCACTTTACAAGGCTAAGTAGGTGCATAGCACATGAAAACAGCACAAATATATGGTGTAAACTCCAAGCTACATCTATACTCTAGACCCTATGGTCAGGGCATCAGTGATCTAGATGGGTGAAGTGGAAGGCCACACTCCTGGGTCTTACACATTCTAAGTGCCTTTGGATAGGTCTCTTCAACAAAGCATGGTGCAAATTCATCATCTTTTTATAAACAATCATTTATGTCACCGTCTATGATTTGATCCTCAAGGAAGCCATTTTGTGCAAAATTTATTGGACACATTGGATGACTTTAAGATCTATCTTTTGTTATTGTTTTGTAGTTTGCCATAGGGCTTTGGTGATAGAGGAAGTTGACCAACATGGAAAGCATTATGTATCTTATACAACTTGCACCCTTTGTCTACAATCTTGACCTTGATTTGGGAATCAGGTTTTATGGATGATGTTGATACCAAAGTGGCAGGATGTTTACTTCCAAACTCTACCAGTTGCAGAAGTAAACACAATTACAAGTACAGAGCAATTATGCATTTACAACAATATACGAAAGATATGGCATTCTTGTTCTTTATTATGCAATGATATTTAGTGACTACAATATTCATATGTTAGCCTACCAGTCAATCATGAGTTCCTGACTATGAACCAAGATACAATATAAAGTATGCCGACGTTGGTTAAGATAACCAAATGTTGGTAACTACTAACCGATAACTAGTCGGGAACTACAGATTATAATGCATAACAAATGACTAACAAAACATAAGGAAATAAACTCTCGGTTGATACAATTATATTTACATTTATTACTTGATCAATCCTCCAAAAAAGAAAGTCATCTTCTAAAACAAAAATGGTGCTAACTACAAACAAAATTCTACTAAGGAGTGTGAGAGGATGTCCCTAGACAAGTGGATGACATCAATATAGTTGTAGGTGATGTAGCAAAGAGCCGTTGGTGAAGGTGCTACACCTCCTCTATGTGAATCCTCAAATCATGTTTTGCCACCAACTCTTGTTCTCTCGACCCCTTGACCATGAGGGCCGCCTCCATCAAGCGAGTCTTCATCCGCTCCAATTCCTGCACCTTGGCTTGAAATTGCTGCTTAGCCAATTGCTTGCTCTACTCTGCTAGTTGTGCATTTTTTCGGCCAACTGTGACTTCTGCTTCTCCAATCTACTCGCCTGCTCAGCTAACTAAGCCCCTTGTTCCGCCAAAGTGGCATCCATAACTACTTGTTGCTCATGTTTTGCAGCGGTGAGTTGGGTCTATTGGGTTTGTTGTTGCTAGAATTTTTGATGTGATTTGACAACTTAGCCTGAGTACTCTCTCCCTATCAAAGTGTTGTCTCCTTGGTCATATTAGCTTCCTTAGCTTCCTCAAGAGAAGTTGTCGCCTGCCACAACTATAAAAGAGATCCTTATGGCAAGCCTACATGCGATGAAGTGCAGTGAGCATTTGACCTTGTTGTCCAACTCCTTGATGGTTGGTAGGCTACCAACATGGCTAGTGTCTCCATGCTTGGTCACCTCTGAGATATGAAACACCTAAAGAATTCACCCTCACATTCCAATCGCATGAACGGTAGAATTTTGTCATCCTCTATAACCACCAGGGGAGCGAGACCAATGTCCATTTGGCAGGACAACTCTACAACCTCATTCATCACCAAGGCCATGTCTTGCAACTCACCCATGTACCATTGCATAGTGCCAATTATGTCATGTGGATTAGGTTGGGTGATCTCAATATGTATCCCAAGACTCTCATCCTTTCTAGGTGACCCCTTTGAATCCTCCCCCTCTAGAATGTTAACCTTTTTAGGCTGTTGTGGTCTTGAAGGAGTGGTATCTCTTCCAACCTCCTCTCGACGCTATTTTGGCTGGTTAAGCACGATCTTGACCTTTGGCTCCACTCTCAAGATTGCCTCCGTTGCTTGCACAACTGGCTTTGCCTTCCTTGTTTGAACTTCCTCAAGTGCCAAGGGTTCTAAGTTCTTGTCCAAGAGACATGGCAATGGTGGTGGAGTGGTGACTAATAGCGCGAGCATACTTAGTCAATTGTCAATATTTGTCCTCTCAACTCTCCCTTCAGTATCCGCTATTACCATCATATTGCCTTCGACTGCAATGACCGATGGTGCTGCAATTGGGACTATTCCTGTCTCAACTAAAGATGAAATGCTTGCTACGAGCGAGAGTGTGGCTTGTAAGAATATGACTGGTGGGACTATCTCGGTCAAAGATGAGATAGTCACTGTGGTTGTGAGTCCTCTTGGGGATGATATGGATGAGAATGTAGTCTCTACTACTAGTGATTGCACTTGTACTGAGTAGGCCTTCGCTGCTACAAAATCCTCCTTGAAAGTGGCATTCTTGGGAGTGGTTGCCTCTATGGATGATGATATCTAAGTCTCCTCATAGCCCCCACTCTCCATTGGTTGGTCTTGTCTCCTCTTTTTCGGTGGTTGTGTGTTAGGAATTGCATGCAGAAAATATGAATTATATGCAGATAAATATTAAACACAGGAATGAAAAACACAAATAATAACAATGAAGAGACAATATTTAACGTGGTTCACCCAATCTCGGGCTACATCCACCAAACAGAGAGTCCAATATTATTATCAAGTAAATAAAAAACCGATTACAACCAGCAATTCCCTTGCAACTCAATACCGCTGCAAAATGCTACAAAATTCTCTTCAGAAAACCCTAACCCTTAGCCTTTTTATCAAGACTTATGTTAGTTACAAAATTAGGGTTACAACATGTTAGCCAATAGAAAAATAACACCCGATGCCTTATAAAATAATAAAAGTCTTTTTGGCTTCACGAGGCGCTGCCCCTCGACCCCGCAATGGGCAAAATACGGGGGGAAACCGCGCCGATAGAAGTAGGGAAAATTTAACCTCCGAGTCTGATTAGGCTCCATATAACAACATTGTGTTGTTGGCTGAGCAACCTGCTTAGCACCCCCTTGGACCCTTAGATTGACCCAACAAAATGCGGTCGACTATGTGGGTTCCAAATGTCCTACTGGTTGCAACCTCCTCTAATGTGTTAACGGGTGCCTGTCCGTGTATGACGTCCAACAGTAACATAGTGGCATGTTGGGTTGTAGAAGGCCTTGTGCCTTAAGCTCAAGAACTCGTGTATCCTCTTTGACAACCCTCTTGCCCAATTGTAGACCTTTCTTATACTCAGGCCTTTCATAAAATCTATCATCCAAAATGCAACATCTGATGTTTGGTTGGCTCCTGTTATTCTGCACTTGAGAAGGTCGAGCATGCATCTCCACTCTTTGTTGTCAAGGAAATTCTTCTTAAGTCCTCCTTTCCCTAGATCCTAGATACTATCAATCTCTTCATGTGTCAAATCCTGTCGACATACTTGCTTGATAAGTGCCTCCTTATGTTGGTGGGTAACTTTTGTAGGTTTCCCCACTGAGCTCCCTATGGAGGGTATGCTTGACGCCATAGGGAGCTTAGTGGGGAAACCCATTTGCTTGTCTCTACTCTAAAGATTATGCTCTCTATGGGTTGCTTGCTTGGCATGGATCCATGGGTGACTACTAATCTTATATGGAAGTTCAAGGTCAAGAATGTGCAACATGGTGTTTTGTTGAATTGGATCCACTTGGACTAGAAGCCAAATGATACCTTGGGATTTTCTTCTACTTCATTGTATGTTCCAGTAGTTATCTTCTTTTGGGCTTCCATGTTATTGTCTGAATATCCCAATTATTTGATGAGTTTGTATGTACACATATTCAAACTAGACCCGCCATATCTAAGGACTTGTTTGACTTTAGGTCTATTGACAATAGCCTCTATATGGAGTGCTCTATCATGGGATGGTTCAATAGATTACATGTCATTTGGATTGATATCACTAGGAACTTGCGACTCTCTCAAAGCATGGTCCAATTTGTCCTTAAAAAGCAGTGATGTGTTAAGAAGCCCAAAGATAGAGATATGTGCAAGAGTCTTTCCAAGATGCTCAAGAAAGTCATATTGGGTGACTTGTCAAGAGGATGAGGTTATCCTTTGGATGGTTACTTGACCACGTCTAGTAGTCATGGACTCATGACACAATTAGTGCTTTTAATGGTCACATTGTTGACTTGTGGATTGAATTGTTCAATATGACGAATTATTGAGTCATATGAGGAGGCTGTGGTATAGATGATATTTGTTTGATTATTTTAGGTTGGACCTTTATTAGACATTGAGGGCTGATTTTGGCCGTATGTAGGAAATGGGTTCCGATAGATACCTAATTGCTCATTAGGTGAAGAGGATGAGGAACATTCCACTATAAGTTTGCCACAATAAGATCTTGGACATTGTTTTAAAAAAAGGGGTTTGAGAAATAGCCCCTACAACCAAGTGCCAATGGCAGGTGTGACTAGGGGCTTGAAGTAAGCTGGGTGGAGACCTAGGTCATTCATATGACCACAAGCTAGCACTTTTGTGTAAAAATAAAAACAAAACAAAAAATAAAACCCCTATTTGAGTAGTCCATGTGGGCGGGAGTTAGTCAAGAGACTTGAGTGTATAGCTGGACGTTATGTGTATATGTCTGCAAGAAGTTGTTATTTATGTGTGTATGTGTTGGGCAATGGGCATGGAAAACCATGTCTATGTATATGTTCGGTGGTGGGGATTGATTGAGGTATATATAGCAGGTTTTGGAGTATATATGTTGCCTATGAAAATGTATATATTTCGGCAATAGGTATACACAAGGGTTTAGAAGGTATGTGTTGTGACCATTTCACACATCACCCCATCAAAATGGGGATCCCCCCTTTTTTTTGCTCGAGTCCTAGTCTCTTAGTTTAATATCCCTCTCGCAAGAGAAATGAGTGAGTTTGTTAGCCTTCAGTAATGCCTAGATCACATGAGAAGTGAAGCCTTTCATGAATTTAACCAAGGAATGAATGAGAGATTGCTAGTAAGGGATGCTTCAAGTGCTCCTCTTCTGGAGCAAAATTCACTTCAAGTGCCACTCTCTTAGAGTGAATTTCACTTCCAAATGACTCAGGTAGAAGGTGAAGCCACAATCAAGGTGAGTTTTGAGGTCTTTTGGTATATAGGAGCATAAACTAAGGCATAAAGTGATAAGATTCAACTCAAAAGTGCATGTTCAAATTACTTCAAGTGCTCCCTAGTTGGAGCGAAATTCACTTCTTTTGCCCTTAGTTGAGAACGAAATTGTTCATAGAATGCACAATGAGCCTAATTTGAAACAATTGAATGAATGGAATGAAGGAGAGTAAGCAGGAAAACACGAAGTGTCAAGTTTCAACCCACTTCAAGTGCACCACTTTTGGAGCGAACTTTAGGTGCACCCCTTGTGGAGTAAACTTCAAGTGCTCCTCTTTAGGAGCGAATTTGCCTTAGAAGCCTTGAATGAATGTGAGTTAGTGCGTTTTGAGTTGCCATGAAGGAAAGATAGTGAGCATGATTTTGATTTGAAATTCACTTCAAGTGCTTCTTCTTTGGAGCGAAAACTACTTCGTGTGCTCCACTTTTGGAGCGAATTCCACTTCAGGGGCTCCTAATTGAGAGCGAATTTGCCTCATTTGCCCAAGATAAGATGCAAAATTGCTTATAGATCATTGCCTTGAGCCGATTTGATGTCTTCATATGCTTAGAAAAGAACAATTTTGAGTTTAAGATGATGAAGGGCAAGATTTGAAATCCACTTCGAGTGCTCTTCTTTAGGAGTGAATTTCTCTTCAAGTGCTCCCTTTCGAAAGCGAACTTCAAGTGCCACTCTTTGGGGGCGAATTCCTTCTTTTGACTGTTACAAGGGTAATTCAAACACATTTGGCGCCAAAAGAACATAATTTAAAATTCAGAAGGAAAATGTTTTAATCAAGGTAAGTCTGCCCTCTTTAAAGAATAAATTAAGCCCTCTTTAAAGAATAAATTTAATTTAATTACCTAATTACCAAGTCGGCCTTACCCTTGAAAGAGCGTATCCCTTCAATGAGCTCCTATTTAAGAAGGATTGAATTATTCATTCAATGATCAAGTCAAAACAAATTCCTCTCTCTCTTGTAGTGAATTTCACAAGCAGTCAGTGAATCCCATATAGATTGGTGAATTCAATGAGCATCAAGGGTGAATTTAAGCATTGAGTTTGCAGATTCAGTAGCGAACTTCATCCTCCAACAGCAACATCCATCAAAGAATGAAAGCGAATTTAATCATGAAGGTGCAGATCTACTGATTTAGGGGGCGAGTTTCATCATTAAGCAGCAAAATTCATCTGAAGAGCAGCAAACTCCTTGACATTATCAGCCACCTCTTTGATCAGATTTAAGGTTAAACATAAAAAAATCAGAGGTAAGTATTGTATTTTGATTGATAGGAGGCTAAATGCAGGTCTGATTAGAAGCAAACAGTGATATATTTAGTGAATTAGACCTCCTTAATTCATTAAGAAAGAGCAGATAGGTATAAGAATCAGTCTCATTTAGCATCTAATTTCAGATTCATTTGAATTTAAGATTGATTTAAATCAATATTTGTTGTGACGTATTCACACATCGCCCCATTGCAAATGGGGACCCCTACTTTTTTCGCTTTGTGGGATTTTGCTTTCTAGGTTTTAGAGTTTTGTCTGTTAGCCTTTGCTTTTTGAGTGTCGCCAGGGGGATCACCTGGATAGTAGGCTCTGCTTGAGCTAGGTTGAGTCTTTGGGGCCCCAGAATTAGGGTTTCTTTGAAAGTCTTCCTTAGGGCCTGGTTTTGATCTTGTTGCTAATTGTGTCTTGCTTGGTGAGTGAGTATCATTCTTGAAGGTCCAAGCTAGGTCAAGTTGGTGAGTGATGAAGTTTGGAATGTCATCCCGATCTTCAAATGCCCTGAAATTTGGCTAAGTCTGGAATGTCCTGATCCTGAAATTTGGCTAAGTCTGGAATGTCCTGATCCTGAAATTTGACTAAGTCTGGAAAACTGAAGAATCCTCCAAAAACTAAATTTTGCAATATAACTCCTGGAGGTCCAAAACCACTCTCAAACATCCTAACAGTATATATGGAATATAACTTATACTTAAATGTTATATTCCATAAAATGATCCTAACGGAGAGACCAAAATGTCAAATTTCGCTCCTGACCCTTCCAAAGGGTCCAAAGCGAAATTCTTGAAAACCTCATTTTCTCCCTTGTTTAGACCAACGTTCTAGTTTTGAGGTGATGGGATGTGAAAATGTGAAGGATTTTGGCCAAGATTAGGAATTTCGCTCCGGACCCTTCCAAAGGGTCCAGAGCGAAATTCTTGAAAACCTCATTTTCTCCCTTGTTTAGACCAACGTTCTAGTTTTGAGGTGATGGGATGTGAAAATGTGAAGGATTTTGGCCAAGATTAGGAATTTCGCTCCTGACCCTTCCAAAGGGTCTAGAGCGAAATTCTTGAAAACACTCATTTTTCTTTTAGCCAAAGTCAGGACCAAGGTGGAAATGAAAGGAAAGTAGTCTATGTTTGGCTCCCAAGGAAGATTAGAGTTTGAAAAATCAAGAATCAAGGTCAAAACATGATTTTCGCTCTTGACCCTTCCAAAGGGTCCAGAGTGAAAATCCTTATATCTCTTGTTTTCTTCCTTGTTTTGGCTAGGCGTTGGCATGATGAAGGAGGATTTAGTATGTTCTTGCCTTGAGAGGGAGTGGGATACTTTAGAAAATCAAGTTTTTGCCTAGGAGATGAATTTCGCCCCTAACCCTTCCAAAGGGTCCAGAGCATTATATACTTCATTTGCTCCCTTGTTTTAGCTTGAAACCTTGCTCCTTTGATGAAGAATGATCTATGTTTGCTCCCAAATGAGATTGAAAGTTTGAAAATTGAATAAACAAGCCCAAATCATGATTTTCGCTCCTGACCCTTCCAAAGGGTCAAGAGCGAAAATCTTCTTAGACCTCATTCCCTTCCTTGTTTGACCAAATTTTGACTTGCAAGGTATCTTGAAAGGAAGAGTGGACATGTTTGGCCTTTGGAAATGTTTGAAAGCATTGAAAAATGAAGGATTTTAGCCAAGAGGGTGAATTTCGCTCCCGACCCTTCCAAATGGTCCAGAGTGAAATTCTTCGAAACTCATATTTTCTTCTTGGAGATGGTCAAATTCTTGATTTTTATGGCATGGTTAGAAGGACTTTGATGTGTTCTTGCCTTTGAATATTGGATTGAGGTAATGGAGTAGTCAAAACAAGCTCAAAATAGGAAATTTGCTCCTGACCCTTCCATAGGGTCCAGAGCGAAATTCCTAAAATCCCTTATTTTCCTAGCAAAGTCAAGTCAAACTTGGGTTTTTGTAGCTTGGATGAGTGAGGAGAAGTGTTTTTTTGCCTTTTAAGGTGGATTCAAGTTGAAATGATGGAGGAATGAGCCTAAAACAAGATTTTCACTCTTGACCCTTCCGAAGGGTCTAGAGCGAAAATCCTAAAACCCATCATTTTCTCCAAAATTTGTGCCAAGCCATGCCTAGACTAAGGTGAGGGATGCCCTTGAGATTGCCCTTGAATTGATTGTTGTCTCAAAAAATGATGATTTTGGGCTAGAGGAAGAAATTCGCTCCTAACCCTTCCAAAGGGTCCAGGGCGAAATTGTGCAAAACCTATCTTTTCCCTGAATTTTATGCCAAATCTAGTGTGGATCAAGATCAAAGGAAGCCTTAAGAATGACTTCAAATTGCCAATAATTATCAAGTTTGAAGGAATTGAGCCAAATGATGAAAATCGCTCCTGACCCTTCCAAAGGGTCCAGGGCAAAATTCACAAAATGTCCTTTTTCCTTCAAGTTTGAGCTAAGCCAAGACGATGATCAAGGCAAATTGGACCTAAAGATGGCCATAGGCATGTGTTTTAATAGGTTTTGAGTCCAAGAGGTAAGGATTTTGAGCTAAAGAGTGGATTTCGCTCCTGACCCTTCCAAAGGGTCCAGAGCGAAATTCCCAGGATCACCTAGTTTGCCCATGAGGAAGGTCAAGTTGTGGATTCCTAGCCTTTGGTGAGGAGAAGACTAGTGTATGCTTGCCTTGGAAGGCATTTTGGAGTAGAGACATAATGGATTTTGTCCTAAAATACAAATTTCGCTCCTGACCCTTCCAAAGGGTCCAAAGCAAAATTCTTAAAACCTCTATTTTGCCCCAAATTTACATCAAACTTGGTATTGGTTGAGAATATAGGGATCCTTAGGCATGCATCTAAGCAAGTACGATCAGAAAGTGAGGTCTAAATGAGCCAGGAATGCAAAATTCGCTCCTTACCCTTCTAGAGGGTCCAGGGCGAAATTCTTATAGGGCCTGTCCCTGGAAAGAATCTTGAACAAACTTCATTTTGATGTCTTCTTGTTGATGATTTAAGGTATAAAATGCTATGTTAGAATAAATATATTATGTGTCCTTAATCATCTTATGGTTTGTCTTGCAGATGAAAGAAGACCAGGCCAGATCAAGGAGGACCTCCACAAGACCAGGCCAGGGCAAGGACGACCACTTCCAGTCCAGCATCATCGAGGACGACCACTTCCAGCCCAGCATCATCAAGGACGACCTCTTCCAGTCCAGCATTTGAAGGAAAGGTACACCATCCATCCTGCACATCAAAGACAAAGGAGGTTAAAGCAAGGGTCCTTTGGAGAAGCAGATAGTTTCAAGAAGAGTTAATTAAAATTATCTTCTCAGCGTCATCAAATTGAGCATCTACCAAGTTACAAGTGTCAAACAAGGTGGCATCCCAGTCATCACTCCTCCAGTCGGATTGGTCCACCTCAGTGTGTCCAGATTCAATGTACCTGACTCATTGGGGATGGCACAAACTTCGATGTACCTACCCCGGTTATCCATTGGTCGAATATTCCAGAGAAGACATGTGTCCAAATAATGCAATTATTTCATTGGTCAGAATTGAGTTTGTTGTAACAAACCCTAATTAGGGTTTTTATTGTAAAATCTCGGCCATTCATCTCAAATTGATCTGAGCCATTGAATTGTATTGTGGGCACTATATAAGCCCTGGCTCCTCATTTGTAAAGGCTAATAGTTAGTCAATACTTAATAGTCGGTGAATAGTTAGAAATAGTGAATAGTCAGTTGATAGAATAGCAATTAGAGTAAATTAGGAGGTCAAGGCAAGAAATTGTTGCTAGTGATTGTAAACAAACTCCATTTTCATTGAAGATATAGTGAAGTGTGTTGTTTTGTTGCAATATGCATGGTCTCTTGTTGAATCTTCACTTTAGATGATAGATAATTAAATTGAATGAAAGAAGTTGTTGAATGCACCTGTGTGGAATCCGTCTAGTCCATACCACTAGCCTTTTACTGATTGTAAGTGCACCCTGCGTGGTCAACTGGCATAAAATGAGCTTAATCTTAACTCGTTACACGTCTATTGTTCATGCATTATCTTGAATGGTGATCAGTGTCTGATGGTGTATGATTTGAACGTATTGGAAGCATCCCTTAGAAGATCGCACTGAGTTGATGTCGGATTGTTCAAGCCTGATGGTGAGACTCAGCCCAGTAGGACTCCACCTAGTCGTTCATCCATCTTCTCGCATTCTAGGTAGTAGAGTAGACTTCCTGAACCCTGCATCTTTTGCCATTTGTTTGTCTTCTAGTTAGTAAATAGGACTTGTGATTCCAGCAAATCAGACGTTCAAGTCATCGAGTGTAAGTCACCTTGTGATTCCAGCAAAATCACATCATACCACGAAGAGCTTATCCACGAGTAGAGATCCTACATAACAAAACCTTGGAGTTGCCTCGACTGATCCTTCGGCGATATCTTCAGCAGTCGGGAAACTTTACTCAAGAGAGGATAAGGTACCCTAGGTATTTTATTCTGTGTTCGCATGTGCATAAAAAACACATCAACAATATTGTAGGTTATCTACTATCATTCTCACGGGCAAATAGGCTTAACCACATTAATATTTTGCATATCTTTCACCATTCTCCCAATTTACACATCTCTTATAGGTGAGGAATGGCTGCACCTAAGCCTAGTGGAACTGTGAATCATTAAGCACTCATCAAAGAAGATTCGAGGAGCGGTACATTAGAAACCAAGATCACATCTCATTGGAGCAAAATAGGAGACACCAATCTTGGGAAATTCGACACCAAGAAGTTTCGGAGCTCGTATACAAGCGAACCTATTGCTACAGTGAAGAAGATGATGGATAGCGGGATTATAAATGCAGCTGGCTTTCCTCCTGCAGTGCGATGTTATGAGTTAATTGTTGAATGTGCCCAACGCTATGATTCTCGCTCAAGAAGAATAGTGGCAAAGGATGGAAGAGTACTTGCTTACCTTTCAAAGACAACCATTAGTGAAGCATTTCATCTACCTGAGCCTAAAGACATGATCTATGTGAGTGTAGACAAAGCTAAGTTAGCCTATGATGATGATCCAGAAACTTGTTTAAAGATCATTGACAAGTTTTGGTTATCAAAGAGTAGAGGTGGTAGGAGCAGAATGCTCGACAGATTACCCGGAGTGGACTTCAAAGATGAATTCAGAGACTTCATCACTCTACTTCATCGTGTGGTGGGTGCACCCGAGGCTTTATATTTCAAGGATTGGATGTTTTTCTTCATAGAGACAGTCACTCATGGCGAGAATGCAATCAATTGGGCGAGACTCATTAGCAATAGTATCGATGTGCAGCTAAGAAGACTAATGCGCACTAGGACATTTTACATGAGCTCCTATGTTATATACTCTCTTGCAAGGAATTACGAGTATCTCGGACTAGTGTATAGAGGCGTAGTTGGAAGAGGACTAGGAGAAATAAAAGTGCATGAGTGTTATACATAGCTTCATCATCCGACTAAGCACTACTACAGAAGAGTGAATGATGCATTCACTATGCACATCACAAGGTCTCTTCAAGGTGGATTTCATCAAAGACTCTCTCCAAGAGCACAAGCATTTGTTCAACAATATGGTGCATGGTTCATCGGTCATCCAATTCCCAAAGTTCACCTATATCAGAGTTCAAGGACGTCCTTCTCCTCCCGATATGCTGCCACGCTACCTGACAGACAGGATAGTGTCACTTGAGGCGGTAAGACAATTAACGCATATGCCAAGGCATATAGGCACAAACATGGAACTGGTGTCTCTTTTCCTATTTCACTTGGAGACTCTATTGAAGTGTGTCCTTCCCTTCAAGCAGCTCAGAACGCCAAAGGGGAGTTATCCCTCTACTCACTCAAGCCATTCACTCCTAGGGATTACTTTGATCCATATGACAATGTAAGAGGAATTATGGGAAAGAAGTACGAACACCAATGGCAGTTAGAAGACTATTGGATGAATGTTCAAGATGATGTAGAAGTGAAGAAAAAGATGTATTCTAGGCTACCTCTTGATTTCATCCGAAAGTGTAAGTTATTTAGCATTGCTGACCAAGCACAAGATAGCGGTAAATATCTCCAATCGGCCTATGCCAAAGAAAGCAAGGAGATCAAGATCAATTGGGTTGACATGGAGGTTGTAGATTTGAAGGAGTTGATGAAACAAGTCTTGGAATATACTCGCATATGGATAGACATCCAGCATTAGAAATTGAAAGCGCAGAATATAACAATGACATTCGACTTAGAAGCAAGGATAGACAACAAAGATGATGCAAGCGCCAGTGGAAGTGCTTCCCAATCAGCTCACAAAAGAGGTTCAAAAAGAAAAGATGATCGTGGAGAAAAGGAGTCATCAAGGAAGAAGCATAAATCAAATTTTGGTCATCCTTCTCTATTTCCTCCACGCGTGAAGAAGAGTTGAATCAAGATGAAAGACATGAAGAGCAAAGGATAGATAAAGAATTGAGTCAAGGAGCAAATGAATTAATGGAATCTACAGTCCAAAATGATAAGGCAAAGAAAAGTTATCACAAGAACAAAAGTATTTCACTCCTCACGTTCAAGAGATTGATGAAGATGAAGAAGATGGTGTTGAGACCACTTCCCCACCTAGAGGTGAGCAGATGATTGAAGAAATACAGTTGAAGAAGGGAGATCATCTATTCCTGAATGGCTTAAGGAAAGGCTTGCCGGGGAAGTGATAGCAATTGAGGAAGAACCAGTATATGACTTAGATAGTCTTCTAAGTCGGACTCAAGAGGTTACCAAAAAGAAGAAAGCTACGAAAATGTCTAAGGTGATCAAAGATGATTCAGGTTCTCAGAAGTTACAAATAGCTACTCCAATGGTTGACAAGTATGAAGATGAAATCACTGCAGACGAATATGATATGGAGACTATTGATTTGGGTCCACTCACCTCCGAGCAAGCCATAGGTGATGCAAGTGATTCATTAAAGACAGTCAATGATATGCTTAGAATGGAAGTAGAGAAGAATAAAAGGTTAGAAAAGGAGATAAGTGTGTGGAGAAACTACTTCCAACAGTTCAAAGAACCATTGAGATAGCATAATCCAGCAGTTACACCACCACCTTTTCTTCCTTCGGAATCAGTTGATCATATGGAGAAGATGAGGAATTCAGCACAACTAATGGACACATGGATAGAAGACTCTTATACCAAAGTTAGCAAATTTGTGAGGGATATAATGAAGACACTTGATCCAGTCATAAAAGTCCTTGGAAGGACTCATGTCCTCATAGAAGCTTTTGAAGCATTTGCTCATACTAAAGATGTTATCATCCCAGTCTTGCAAGTAATAAGGAAAACACCCAGGGAAGTCTTAACAAGAGAGAAAATAAGAAGAGAAGGATCTACGCCTAGCTTTCTACATTGGAGTAGTCTACAACGCACAAAGAAGATTGTTTTTGAAGATGTTGGAAATGGATGCAGTCAAGTACAATTACGATATGCATCTAATTCATGATAAGATAGTGGAAGTAGCACAAATCGTCTTGGAGAGGAAGACCGATCCTGGAATGATTATAGAAGCCAAAGAATTGGAGGAGAGAATAAAAGTTATCTTTCATGGAACTGATGGAATGATTACCAAAAAGCAATTGGATGATATGCTCGCACTCATAGTATTAGCTAGCAAAACACAAGAGCTTGAACCTGAATGGGAGAATGCTATCGTCAAAGCCTTTGAGGAAGTCATGTACATAGAAGAACAATTGAAGACTCTACCAGAAGTTCCGATGATTGAGATAGAAGGCATGACAACCAGATTCATTGAATATGCCAAAAGGGAAAGGGAGAAAGGGAACAAGATTCTAGAAGACAGTTTGTTATGATCCTACTTGACAACTCATTTTTCATTGGAGGATGCTTCCTCGATTTTTGTGCCAGCTCTTATCATTTTCTCATTGGTTGATTTCATGATAAAGTTTATCTAGATAGGGTTTTGTTTATATCAAACCCTAATTAGGGTTTAGGTGGCAGAATCTTGGCCCTTGATCATCATTTGATCTTGGCTCTTCATTGTATTTGGGAGTGCTATATAAACTCTACTCATTTCATTTGTAATCATTAGACATTAGACAATAGACATTAGCTATAAGAGATAGATATTAGAGTTCAAGAGAGATAAGAGAAGGACTTGAAGAATTGTTGTTACTTTGCTATTGGATTAATAAAACATTGAAGTTATGGTGTTTTCTATTCAATCCTTGAAGCTTCTTGCATGGTTTTTCATCCTCTCAAGTCAATCTTTGATATTGAATTAAGTATTTAGGTTAAATGATGGAATTTTGTACGATTTATTATGAAGCTCATAATCCATACCACTAGCCTCTTGCTGATTGTAAGCGTGCCTTGTGTGGTCAACTGGAATCATTGAAAGTGGTTAAGTTCAATTGTTGCTTAATCATGGATATGCATTTAAATGTTGGTGTCTATGCTTAGTAGCAATTTGAAAATCTTCAAATGTCCTTAGAAGATTGCACTAGTTTTGGTGGAGTTGTTCTTGTATGGCAATACTAATAAGATTGCATTTTATTTGATTCCTTTGGCTCTCATTATCCTGATGATGGATCACGGAGTGTGATCCAAACGTTGATACAAAAAGCTTATACACAACTGAATCTAGAAACTAATTTCACTCAATTACAGTAGAGTTTCACTTAAATCATCCTTCATCCATCCATTCCTAGGAATAGCTTAGTATCTCTCAACCCTCAGCTTTTGCAATTTTGGATAAACATCTAGTAGTAATAGGAAATAACTTCATTGCATATCATCCGTAAAGCACTTCATAAGTCTTCTCATACGTAAGGCCCCTTGATGCAACAACAATCACAACCACCACTCGTGCTTATCCACAAGTCAAGACCTGACATACAAAAACCTTAGAGTTGCCTCAAGTGATCCTTAAGCTAATCTTCTGCATTTGAGTAACTTTGTTCAAGAGAGGGTAAGATACTTTGGGTATTTTATTTTGTGTTCGCATGTTCATGAAAAACACATCAACAGTATGTACAACAAATGTAACAGATGATATACATCGTGGGTGTCATGTATATTGCAAACAAAGAGCCGAGCATTAGATATATAGTAAATATATACTAAAACATTCAAAATTAGATTAATACATGAGGTGATATGATATATGATGATCAATAAAAGGTCGATGATTAGGAGGAACATTTTGAGTCTCTATAGAACCTATTGATAATCATAAATCATACTTTTAAAATTTGTGTACTTGTAACAGTGCTTTTTACTGATTTGCCAGCAAACTAACTTTGCAAATCTGTGTCGTATGCCGGTACAGCTTACAGAATTGGGTGGAGGATTTATTCTGTAAGAAGCTTGATCTCAACTATCCCGGTATGCCTGGTGCAATGGTGAGTTTTGCTGCATTTCTTGTTATTATGAAATTCTATCAATGGAGCAGTAATTAAACACGTATTTTGGTTGAACTGCAGGTGCATTATGGATTTTACTCAGCTTATCACAATACAAGTATGCGCCCACAAATTGTAGAGGCAGTTCAGATGGCACAGCAGAAGAGAGATGGATTGACAATTATGATTACAGGGCATTCAATGGGTGGAGCAATGGCTGCATTCTGTGCCCTTGATTTGACTGTACGTTATCAAGAGTTTACCACTATTATTGTAGAATAACAATATTTGAACTTCAATATCTGGGAAAAATAAATTTGTTTAGGCTTCCGTATCAACTGTGCCTTTTAAATTGGAAAATGAACTTTCTTTCTTTGTAGACCTTTTTGCATTTCCTAAGATTCAACAGGGAACCATAATTTATTAAATTATATTATTATTACACATGTTGCATTGAAATGGTCTTTTAGTTGAATGCCAATGAGAAACTCTTTCAGTTTCATGTAAAATATGTTGTTGCTTGCAGTCAATCATTGCACTTTTATTTTATAAAATTCTTATTTGTTTTGTTTTTAATCTGACAGGTACACTTTGGAATAGTTGACATTCAGGTTATGACCTTTGGGCAACCTCGTATTGGCAATTCGGTTTTTGCAACTTATTACAGCTCTTTGGTGCCAAAAACTATACGGGTGACTCATGAACATGATATGGTTCCACATTTACCCCCATATTACACATATTTTCCTCAGTGGACATATCATCATTTTCCACGAGAGGTAGTTGCCTACACAAAACATATGATCTGCATTTGTGTTTATTGCCAGTTCTAAAGCTTATTGTACTTTCTTTTTCTTATGACACACTAAAATCTCTTATTTCCAACATTTATACTATGTTGCCCTGAGTTTCCAGGACGGGGGGGGGCGCAGGGGACGGGGGTACGTGTTTCCGGGATGGTGATTTTTTTTGCCAATTTTGGGGACGGCTAGTGCATGGCAAAGGGGACAGCTATATAAAAATCATTGTTCCACGGCCGTTGGTGACGAGGAGAGGGGGGGAAGGGCTCCGGGGACGGGGGGCAAAGGGAAAAAGTTTCGGGGATGGGTTTTGGGGATGGGACTTGGGCCTGGGGGGGGGGGGGGGATGTGTTTCCGTGGAACACTGATATTAAAAATAGGAAAAATTAAAATATATAGGGAAATTTAAAATATTCATATGAAAACATGGATAAAGCATGCACATATACATTATAGAGCCTTAACATATAAGAACTAGCAGAGTTCTTATGCCAAATTTGTGTTAAATTGAGAGTCGAAGTCAAATTGCTTATAGAATTCATTGTCAAAATTCACTGTCAATATGCAGAATTTGAAAAAAATACCGGGGACGCATCCCCTGGTAACATTGCATTTATATCATATAAGAATTGCACATAAAAGAAGTGACCAAGGTATGAAAGCAGCTTAGTATTATTTATGGGCTGTGATCAGCAAATTTGAGATATGACAGTCCCTTACCTCTTTTCAAATAACCACAAATATTAATTATCATTACAATTTAATATCAAATGGTATGGCTGGGATAAAGGTACGACCAGTCATGGTCAAACATTAACAATAAAATATTTAAATACTAAATGTTTGATAAATAAATAATTTGAAAACATCTTAATTAGGAAATAAAAATTTCCCACAAACCAAAATCTGGAATCTCCACACAAACTTTGGAAAATCACATGAAACTGGAAATCTGGGAAAACCACAAACCAACTGAAATCTAGAATTATTTCAATCTACGACACACTTCTAAAGTCTTAAATATTCTCCTGAAATAATCATTTTGTACTCTTGCAATCCATCAATGGAATTGCCTCTAATGGACATTAGGGTTTTCATCCATAAATCCAGTCCAGAAACTAATAGAGTTTTCATCATCTGGCCAAAAGATTAACACCAAGTGCTCATTTTTTGAGCAAAGGGTTTCGGCAACAATACAATTGACTGTGTTCAATGCCTTGCCCTCCTTTTATAGATTCATTGTGGAAAAATAATTGAATAATATTTTTTTTATCCTTTTCCCTCCAAAACTTATTTGAAAGTGTCCATAAAGACCTTTTAATAAAATGTCACTTTTGATCCCCATTGTCTAATAATAATTCGCTTGTTTTAAACAAATAAGTCAGTTGGACGACTTAAAATATTATTTTGATTATTTCCTTTAATCAAAAAGGGAACGTGACAGAATTTTCTGTGCGCGAGGGAATTTCCAATACATTCCTCAGATGTAAATTTGTAAAAAATATAATGGCATCCTTTGAACTAATATTTAAAATTTGATCGCCAAGTTTTTGAATGTCTTTTACTTCAAACTGATTTTTATCAATGATGAAGCATTTAACTATTGAATGTTACTTAAGCTCGAGGATCATGATGGAACTCCGTAAGACGTTACATATTTATAATTTTCCTTCACTTTCTCTTATAATTGCAGGTGTGGCTCTACAGTATTGGATTCGGTAGCTTAGCATATGAAGCTGAAAAGATTTGTGATGCTTCTGGTGAAGATCCATCTTGTAGCAGGTAAGAGTTTTGTTTGACGGAAACCAAACCCTTTTTAAGCTATTCAATGAAAAGTCAATGTTTTCTGACATTTTTTCTCAACTCGATAGCTGTCAAGTAGTATTTATAGTCAGATGAGAGTGCTTAATAAGACTCTAACCCTAAAATCATTGATGCTTTGGATGGTTAAACATCTGAATAAAACCTACTTTTCATAGACACAAATTGCTGCAGGAAACTCTAAGATAGTTATATGAAAGGCATTAATGAGAGTGGTAATCTTTCTGTCTTCCATCACAGCTTTCCAATATGCCTTGGCTTAGTTTTTCGCATTTCATGTATTGATGCATATTTTTGCCTAACGTATTTCTCAACATATTTTAAAAATGAAAAACTGGTGGACAGCTTTTTAACCAGAAATATAGAAGAGAGTTAGTCTTACCGTATGTTTTTAGTAAATGTAAACTTTGTTGCCCTGGAAGTTTCTTTCACCTCCATGATCCACGTATCCATTTATTTGGGTGATTCCTGAATCATTTGAGTGTGGTTCCTAGAAGCTGGATAAAGCAGGGGCCGCTGATTTTAAGAAAAATATTATCATGCTTAATTTTGAATTGATCTTCTTGGAAGCATCTTCAGTGATTGGATTCTTAAGTGGGATAAAAAGTATATAGAGATCCATTTGACACTATGATTTGATTCCATTCTGTAATCTTTAGGTCCTTATTTATAGCAACTGATCAAAAATCTGAATTTTAATGTGGATTTGTAGTTATATGTTGAGCATTTCTGGAAACTTGATATATCCTCTTGTCTTCCCTTGTTCAGATTTTGCTGTTTAATTTTTACCCCCTCAACCTACTTTCAGAGAGGATCAAAATAGTGAGCAGTGCATTATTCCCCGTCCACTTTCCAGCAACCACTTGCGCCCACCCCACCCCCAATATTTATGTTGTTGCTATTATATCTGTATTAACTTACCTCCACTTCCATTACAACAAAATCTCTGTAGTATGGTAGATTCGATCAAGTTCTTTTCCTTTTATATTGGTTGATGCTAGTTCATGGATGTTTAATGCAAATCTGTAACTAGTATTATTTGGAAATTGTGTTGTAGATTTGTAGCTATATGTTAAGCATTCCAGAATACTTCATATATCCATTCTTCTTCCCTAGTTTAGACCTTATTGTTTATTTTTCTATCCTGTCGACCTACTTTTAGAAACGTTGAGCAGTGCATTATATTTTATTTCTTCTTTAAGTTGTTGCTAGCATGTCCCAACTGGCTTGCCGCCACTTAAGTAGCTATTTAAATGAGTGTGCAATATTATCACAAATTCTTCATACTATGATATATTGCATCTAGTAATTTTTTTCTTTTATATTGATTGGTGATTCATTCATGGATGTTTAATGCAGATCCGTATCTGGGAACAGCATCACAGATCATTTGGAGTACTATGGTGTAAGCTTACAAGCAGAGTCATGGGGATCATGTGGAATTCCCTTGCGAGAGGCCCAAGCGAACAAGGTTGATGACACGATAGGTGATAAGATTATTTCATCAGTTGAGTCAAGGGTACTTGGTGTTTTGGCAGAAAAACAATTTGAAAATAGCCAGCACTCTACCCTATAGTGTTGAATAGAATTCAAGATTCTTTGTTCGTACAGGCTGTAAATATGATATTGTATCAATTATTTGTTAATATTTTCTTGATTATATCTGCTATTCCACCTGATACTTCCAATGTCTTGGACAAAATTTATTGAGCCAAAGGTTCAATTGATGATTATTGAGCCCATTCATGTGTCAGTTGTAATGGTTTTGGACTTGTGTAACGATTTAATTTACAGGGACAAGAAATTTGCCTGCGTCGTCCTCAGAACTGAAGCATATTACTAGATATGATTCATTTCCCCCAAAATAAGCTTACTGAAGTGGTTTACACGAGATGTTTATCACCTTTGGGACGTTGTGTTTTGAGTTATAGTTTTTTGTGCACTCACATGAGACAAGTCTGTGATTGATGATTTCTTTTAGCACACCTGGATAATCTTTGAAGCTAGTTCCATATGGTCTTTGTACTGCCAATGATTCTAAGTGGTTTGGGGCTTTGTTTTGTGCATCCGGCTTTTATTTAGTTTTCACAATGTTTGATCTGGTGCAGACTTTGTTCGCAACATGGAAAGACTTCATACAAAAAATGGTTTTTTTCATGTTATATTCTACTTGTGACAGTTGACTGAAGTAGTTGTTTGGATAGTAATGAAATTGGAACTTCTGACCTGTGTATTGAAATAGGAACCTTTTTGAACTAAAATAGAACTCCTTAGAGTACGAGGTTAAAAAAGGTTCCTATTTCAGTACACAGGTCAAAAGTTCCAATTTCATCACTTTCCAAATAGCTCCTATTTCCGTCACAACTAGAATATTACATGCTTGGTCACATTTTCTTTTTATTTTGCATTGCAATTTGGGCATGCTAGAAGTAGAGAAAATCTTCATATATAGCTAGGCTAGACAGACAATCATGTATCTTTGAAGTTCGAAGTCATGAAGAATGTAATTTTCCCTGTGGATGTGTGAAATGTGTACTTATCCAATAACAGGGAGACACGATGTTTTATTCATGCAGTTGTTTAATAATCTTTCAGTAACTTAAGAAAAACTGAGCTAATTTTTAGTGTAACTGGGATTTTCAATGACAAATATAGATTGCTAATAATGTTGATCTGATACTTAACTTCTGTGAACGTAGGTTCAGTGTGGCTTTTTGGAAGTTTATTGTAAAATTTGAGATGTATTGATCACTAATTTGCTAGAGGTAAAGATTGGAAGTTTATGACGGGTTTAGACATTTTGACGCTTAAAATACCTGGCTAAATAGATGTATTGAGATTTTGGCAAAGGAATTAAATCTTGATGATGTGAAAACTTGCCCATGGTAGCTGACAAGGCTGTAGGTGAGGTTGGTTCTCTGAAACCACAAGGCATTTTTGCTTGGCTCGTCCCAAGACTTTAAGAACACATGCTTGCGTATGTTGTCGTGTAGTCTTGTCATTATTCGCCAAGCCACAAGTGAGATTCCAATCATGTACTTTGTTCATTCATAAAGTGTGCCAATATTGTTCTTGTAAAACAACGACTACAATTTCAAAGCACCAACTTCATCCTAAACACAAAAATAGATCATTAGCAACAGTTTTTTATTCCTAGTTAAGCACCAAAATAGCCTCAGTTCTTCCCTATGGTAGTTGTCTTTGACTTCATTTCTTTCTATTTGTTTGCGACTTTTCGAATGTAAGTCAATTATAGAGGTCTGAATCCCCTCAAATGAGGATTCTTCTAGAGGATTAGTCGAGCAATGTGGTTTTCTTCATATTTAGTCTTTCAATATGTGTTTCCAAGGTGGTTGTATTGGAAGATAGATTCCATAGCATTTTAAGGAGGGGTGCTATGAGCCTTCTCATGTTGTCTTCAATTTGTGGAGCATACTCAACATCCTTATTATGTGCTTCCTCCTCATTGACCTAATCTTGGTTAATGCATTTATCAAGATGAATATTTTCATTTGGGGAGGTGGGAGCTAGCTACTCTTGACTTGTTGCTACTTGACGTTGATCCTTTGTTGCTTATGCTTTTGCCTTGCACTCTTCGTGTGATTCAATAGAAACTGAGGCATTGGGGTTTACAATCCTTTGCTTCCTCGTGAGGCCCTCTTCCCTTTATCAACTTTCCTCTTAGAGGTTGGACAGCTGACTACACTTCTTTGCATTGCAACAATTGGTAGAATGGTAGTGTTGACAAGGATCCTCATGCATTCAAATGTGATTTGCCTCAACATTGTTCTCATTGAGCACATATGGTAGTTGTGATGGTTGACACTCTTTTCCACTAGCTAGATAAAGTGCTTGGCAACGGTGGTGATATGCTTGAAGGAGAACATTAGGTCATTCAATGACTTAAGCAAGAGGAATGTGATAGTCATTGATGCATTTTCTGATAAGGTAATTTGCCCATTTATCGATCATCTTCTTGGTGTTTCACAATATCTTGCTTGTTAGTAGTTTGCAAATATTAAGGCTCAAAAACTATGATAGCATGTCTACTCCCTCGTGGATAAACATCATTGCTAGGGTATAGTGGTAATATAGTACATGGAGAATTCTAAACTCCCCAAAATCACTTTGTACCACCTCTTCAACTTGCTAATGATTGCAAGAGCATTCTGCCATGGATAATGTAACTTGAAGCTTTAAATTGTTCTCGCACACAATGCAAACTCAATATGTCAACCACTGCCAACTTTAGAACACTTGTCTAGGACCGATAAACTGCTTCAAACTGAAACTATTTACTCACAGAATAAAGAGTTGTACTTGGTAAAATTTTGTCCAAGTTTCAATTCTTTCACAAATATTTTGGTAAAAATGCCTCCAAATCAACAACATACAGACGGGACTAACGGTACAGAATATTATGACCCTATTAAAGATCATTCATTGACAAGTGATTTGCTAAATCCTTTATCTCTTTAAACTTCATCCCAATGATCATTGACAAGTGATTTGCTAAATCCTTTCTCTTTAAACTTCATCCCAACAAAGGAAAAAATGATGTTCCGAAAATCATCTCTTATAATAGCTCAAACTTGCCTGTAGATCAGCCAATCAAATCAACCAAAACCAATGAGCCTTGTGGCATGTGACATTAGGGGAGAGGATCCAGTGGTTGGGCACGTTCCAATAGCTGTGATAGCACTTGTTGGGACATCAAGTTTCCACAATCCATGAGTTATTGATCTTGATAGCACTTGTTGATTTAATGTCCAATATTTTTGATAATATTGCACCAATATTTTTGACTTCAAAGTTGTCATTGCTGATGAGACTAGACTACTCATAATTGAATGAAATGTATCCCTTAGATTTAAAAACCAACGAATCATGTGATGACACATCAGCATACCAATAAAACATGATTTAGTGCACAAGTAGTTGTCTGACTTTTTTGTTTGGTCCTTTTTGGACACCTTGGCAAAAAATATGTTGATGTGGCATTGTATTTGATGATGTGGTCCTTAAACCTTAGTTATAGGCAGGGGATCTGCCAAGTAAGCTGTTGTAAAAAATTGGGAGTGATTAGAAATTTTCATCTAGAATTTTGAGGAGCGGGAAATTAGGAAATTAGGATGGTCAACTATTGAATCCTCTTCCAGAACTGTATGCCTTAACTCTGTCAAGGCGCAACTTTTCAAGTGGCACTATAGCACCTTATCACTTGTGAACAAGTGGAATGATTACAACTTGGTGCATTAATTCTGTTGATGTCATGTGATCAAATAGAAGTACAACGAGCGCCCCCACTTGACGTAACGAGCTTCATGGAACATGGGATTGCTGGCACTAGTGCCAACAAACATCTAGTGCACTGAAATAACTTCTTGTGCACTCAAATTTGTCAGGTTTTGTTGGCATTCCATACCCTGTTAGTTATTGCAACACAGCGCGAAATGTTTACCAGATCTTGTGCTACTCATTGAAGAACCAAATAACCGTGAGCTGCACGATACAACAATCGAACATTTAATAGAGCAGGTGTCACAGATTTGTGTAATAAACCTTATTATAAAAGGGTTACAAATTATTGGACAGAAAAAAAGGCCGGTCTACACTAGGCAACTTGTATAAACTGAGTGAACATCGAAATGTACCAATGAGATGCATAGGAAAAAATTATAAATCCTTACACTAGGGGTCGACAACTTGCACAAAAGCTAAAAATTAACACACAACAACCTAAGAAAATAAACAAACAAAAGCGTTGCAAGGGTCACAAAAACCCACAAGGATAAAAGAGTGCAAAACATTGGTCAAATGAACTTATTTCAACAGTAAACAAAGATCATACAATAGTGGGGTACGTGGGGTGGTTATCCCCACTAGGCTAATATATTAGTACAATCTCGCTGAACAGTGATATTGATAGGGGCGGTGCTTACACGTAAATGCTTCTCGAAGTGATGTTCCACAGTAGGGATAAGCTCTGTCAACAACAATTCAATTGCACTGAAGAGGCCCAGCCCTTCATTCAACAAGTGGAAGTAAACTATATACCGCCATCCCTTACACTGTCCCACATAAGGTTTCAAATATACACCATTAACTTTTCGATACAGAGGGTTGCCATCAAAGTGTATGCAAGTTGACAAAACCATTCCCCAAGTTTTTCTTCGATGATGTAGGGGCCCGACCATTAGACTTTTCGCTAGCTTGAATGCTTATGGAAGTAGTTATCAAGTAGTACGACCATGCTTCTTGGTTGAAAGAAATATTGTTTCATATGGCAATCATTATCTTCTTCCTCAACTTCATATTGTGCGAACTCCTATGTGTCAATTTTCCTCAAGTCATATTCCAACTCGCTTAGGCACACTTGGATAGAATAATCGTCATTCAAATGGACAATTTGCATAATGTCCGTCATTCAAATGGACAATTTGCATAATGTTCAAATGGGACATTGCCTCTTCCCAAATGCCCCAGTTGAAACATAGTGTATCTAATTAGGCACTAAAAGTGGTGTGGTATGTCTTAGTAGTACAAAGGCTCTTCCAGCTTAATCTTGGGCCCAACATCACAAATTTTCATGAGGATATTTCCTAGAATTTTTCATGATTTCTCAATGGTTCAATTTGGCTAGGATTGGTATGATATACCATGAAGTATGTAGCAACATGAACAATTGACATGATAAAATGTATATATTAAATTTATTGGGCAAATATAATTGCATGTCTGATCATTAGCCCCGAAACCACACATGGTCCCTTACTTATAGCTCTACACATGGTTCCTTACTTATAAGTGATCCCTTCTAGCCGATTGATTCCTTGTGAGATGGTAGGCTAGAAAACATGAAGCTATGCTGAGCAAGGTGTTGTTCCTTCAATGGGTTCTCTAGTTGAACGAGAACAAGGATCTTAGTGAGGCGACGAGCTTCCATCCTTGAATTCGGATTAGTTGCTTTTAAGGGCCCTCTAAAACTGAGCACCCCCGGTTGGAAATATTTTGGATTTTTCAAAAATAAATCACATTGTAGTTTTGTCCATGCAATCTCTTATTGGTGTAGGCTTAGGCCATATGGTTACAATAATAATATATCACGTTTCAATGGAATATGCTTCATGTTGAATAGTTGTTTCAATGGAATATGTTTTTTTGTTGAATAGGTGTAATTGCACATTTTTCAAATGGCTCTTGAGCTAAGATTAGACTCAAAATAAGCTCATCACTATCATTAGGCTTTCTAGTGCATTTGTAGACATTGCAACTTCATGCATGTATTTGAGGAGTGTGGGTCATCAAAACCCACCGTATAGAATCTTTTATGTAGTTGTGTCCTTAATAATGACACATGCCTATTATTAATTTCCTTATTTACTACGGTGCACTCAACCTATGTCGCATAACATAACACCTTGTCAAGCCCCATCTTATAGAGTTGACTATTAATTAGCTAGAATGGTCCTTCGCACACACTTAACTACTACTTTCAAATGGTGTAATTTTGCAACACTACTAGATAGAGAGAAAACATTAGGAAAAACCATGATGTGAAAGACTTGAGCATTTGGTAAGCCTATAATAGGTATGGTGATAGATTCCTCTATATCAATCAAAGGCAAGTGATATGGGACAACATGTTCAACTATTAGAATTTGCAAAACAAATGTGAACCTAGAAACTATTACAAGAAATATATGTATAAAACTATAAATACAAATGATTCATTATAAAAGTATTCCAAGAGAGTAATGCAAATAGTCAAGAAACAATATATAGCATTAAGAGAACTTGAATGCACAAAGCTACATGAATGTAAATTTGTGTCAAACATAGTAGAGTGAGTAAATATAAACTAAGAGAGGGAGAAGGTGGCAAATATAACCAATGGGAGGAATACAACAAAATACTCCAAAAATAGAAAAGTGTAACTCGCATAGAAGATGTTGACAACTCACACTCCACTAATAGTCACTTTATTAAACTAAGAAAGCTCAAATAAATGTGTAGGGAAAACCTATGATAGGAAATAAAAACCTACACTAACTTTGTCAAGGTGCAAAATAGTAGAAAAAGAGAAATTATTGAAATAATAAAATCTACTCAACCATAAAGAATGGGCTTATTCAATATTTTAGTGTTTGGTAGTCGATTAAGAATGTGAAGGGTGTGGCCAAAAGTTATTGCCTAAATTTTGGTAGTGCATAGATCATTATTAGAGCTTCATGCTTTATCATTGTATATGTATGGTCTACAACAACTAGTTTTCTACTTGCAAAGAAGATTAGATGTTGACAATTTCTATGCTAAAACAATCTCAATAGTTGTTCTCAAAGTATACACATAAACATGGAATTATGTGCCCCAACCAAGAGATTCCATGGTGGCTATGTTAGAAAGATCAACTAGCATTCCTTCTATGCAAATGATTTGGTGTAGCAAGTTGGTATGTGGAGTCATGAAGGTGCATTTCTTTAAATTCAACATGATGCTTAATTGGTGACTTTGGTTGATCATAAAACTTAATGAATCTAAGTGGTTTGCAATGATTTTGTACATAGTCTAATCATCTAGGCAGAATTGTAAGAAGTAATGATAGAGTCCTTGAAAGCACTTACTATTATGCTTGAAAAGACAATTGGTGTGCTTTTGAGTTTAAAGGGCAGCACATTATACATTAAACTACTCCAGTCTATTGCAAAGGTTGTTTTTTTCTTTTTCATTTTCTTCTTCGCCTATATGGATGACGGTATTCAAAGAATCCATCATGAAAAGTATAAACTTCTAGGCTAACTACAAATATCCTTAGTGAAAGGTGTTGGAAAGGGGTCAATGATGTATGCCTCATTCAAGGCACACAAAATCTATTCAAATCTAAATGCACCCATAGTTCATGGATATGACCATGGGGCGAAGTCATTCTAACTTGTCAATTATAATTATGATAGAATTTAGAGTGTTTGGTGTATATCATCTATGACTCTTGTGCACAAGTTGGGATTCAATTGGTAAGGTCACTTCTTAATTGGTTTGACATTAATTAGGTTTCAACCTTATCCACATCTTCTCTAGAGATGGATGCGATTCCTTCTTTTCATGATACCCTTAGGAAGGAGGCCTACATATTCATGTCAAAAAGCAATGGTTTGTGCTAATGCATCCATTTTCTAGTAGTTACCCATGTTCACCAATTTTAGCTCTTATTTTGTCTCCATGTTGAATTGAATTGATTTAATTTAAGTGGCCCATTATATTAGGCTTCCTTTTAATCTTCCACATCCCTAATTATGCACTCTCATTTAACTATAAGAACTTCAAATTTGTATAATAAATTTTCTTCAAAATCTTCTCCTAGAAACACTCCTTGTGACAATTTATATAGGCTTCTTATGAGGAGTTTTACTGAGATACTTCTAAATTGTGTGCACTTCCTTTTTTTTATTTGCTTGTAATTGCCAAAGAAATATATTTTAGTCTTGAATTTTGTGATTACCATCACAATAACTATAGAAATGAAAATTTTCACATTTGTAATAAGTATCACCTTGCTCCTCATAATTATGGAAAACAACATGTGGGTGAGGTTGGACTCTATTATGACCATTTCTACCACAATCTCTACATTCTCTATGTCCATAGTGACCAAGTCCTTGGCTTTGGTAACATCGATGGTCTTAATGTTTTTGATAAAAAAAGCAGCGTTGACAAGGGCGCTGACCCAATACAAAGAGACCTCAATCCTTCAACGACTAGCGTAAACTATTGCTAATTGTTTTTGAAACAAAGCAACGTTAAGAAGGGCGCTGACCCAAAACAAAGCCAAAGGCTATCAAAATTAAAGACCAAGCAGGGGTGCAAACCCCAAAAGGACAAAGTCGGACCGGTTAAACCAACCAGTTAAACCATCAACACCCAAACCAAATCAAGAGGGGGGAGAGAACCCCGACTCTTGAGAAAGGAGGGCTTGGGAAAGGTGGTTAGAATTTCCTTTCTGCCTACGACAAACCACCGTCCAGGCAACACTATCAGTAGGAACTTTCGTAGAAGAAACAAGCGAGGAAAACCCTGCAGAGTCACTACCAGACTGCTATTGCAGAGCGGCAACAGGCTGTTGCAGCGGAGCAACAACAAGAGAAGGAATGCCGAGACCAGAGTGAAAGTGAGAAGCAGGAGCAACAGGAGGAGGATCCAAGGGGGTGGAAGGGGCCCCCTTAATGTTGATGCACATGATATCCTTGATTTTTTTATACAAGATATCGTTAATTTTGTTGTGTACAATCATTGACCTTTTTCCCATAGAATAACCTTGTTATTTTCCAATTTAGGAAATAGTTGTTGTTCCCTTTCCACTATGTTCTCATAATGTTCACACCACTCCAAATGAGTTAGTTTTGTGGGTGGCAACTTGATAAAATATGCATTTAAAATTTGACAGTTAACCCTACATATTTTGTAAGATTGTACAAGATGAGTTTCATTTCTTTCGTGGCATATATTCCATTTTAGAATGCATTTGAGTTGGGGAAATTATTTAACACCTAACTTGGATATCACTATCTAATGATTAGTTACATTGTGACCTTCACTTCTATACCCAATACACCATAGACTTCTCTTTGTCTAAAAGTTTCTCATCAAACACTCTATCCATGTAACCATTTCTTCTATCTTCTCTTCAAGTTTTATATTAGATCCACTCAATAGTTATCTAAGGAATTCTAAGTACAAGGCTACGTCTAGAGTTTCTTTGTACATTAATAGTGAGTGTTGGATGAACACTCTCTAGATACGTTTAGTAAGCCGACAAATGAACCATTCTTTCTTATTGATGTCATCTATTGTCTAGGGATATTTGGGGAGAGCTCTTTGAAGTGTTGACAATACTAGTGCATAGTCTCAGTCGCTTGATCTCCTTTAATGAAATTATGTTCTAATAAGACATACATCTTTGGATAGTCAATTTTAGTCAGAAAATCCCTTTTGAGCTTTGCTAGGTTAGTTTTATGGCCATTTGCATCATAGTGAGTATACAAGTCTTGGGATCTTGCACTCAAAGTGGTTATGAATAAATAAATTTTCTAGACATCATATACAATGTCCTTCACTATCCAAGTAATTTTTTAGGCCTTCCTTTGCCTAAAAGTATATTTTTCATTTATAAAGGGTTTAATAGACATGGGCATAAACATATATAATAACTAAATTTTGCAAGATATTAGTTTATGGGTTAAACATGTTTGTTCTATAGACTAATCTACTAAATTGGATAAATCTTCAAAAATAGAATTATTCTAGTCTATTACAAATGGGATCGACTAGTATTTTTAATTGTACTTTGGTGGCTCCATTTTGAAATTGTAAATGCTAAAAAATTGTGTGCTTCTTCACAATCACTTAGATATTTTGTTATTTGGATTAAATTTGTACATAGTAGTAGTATTAGGAAGTAAAGTGTTTCACCAACATTCAACACCTATACTCAACTTTCCTAGTAGTAACTTCTAGTTCATACATAAGCATTCCATTCAGAGATTCATATAGACATGTTCTACCCGTCCATGTTCAAAAGGTACATCCATGTGACAATCATTATCAATTCTTTCAAATTTGCATCACCTCCTCTATATCTTCATGGGTCCCTCTTATCATTTCCTCAATTACAATAACCTATCCTTTACATCGTTCCTAACTCTCTTTTTGTTTGGTACTATTGATCTCCCCATATTCACCTTTTACACTTCATGAACTAGCTATTTCATTCTCCATGTGCTCTTTGGTGTGGTAGGGGATTACTCCATTAAGAGACCTTCCCCATGCTTCTCCACTAGCAACATTTTCACTCAATGTGAAATCCATTTAAATAATTTATGACACAAAGGGGTTATAAATTGTCTAAAGGGCTCATCAACTAAGATGTAGATCAAAACCCTAAAATTAAGAATATAGGACTTAATGAGAAATTTCACAAATATTTACATGATGCTCATCAATACTATATTAAAATCCTTTAACTAATGAACTAACTTAGTTGTCTAAGTGAAAATTCAATGATTAATACTTTGAACAACATTGGCAAATCTATTCAAACAACTCATCAAATAAGTATTCATGTAACATGACCCAAAATTATTCGTATAGATTATCACCAATTCTTCTTCATATAATTAAGGGATCTTTACATATGTAGCATATCAACTTCAAATCTTTCTCAAACTGTGTGCAATAACCATTCGTGGATCCCAACACACATTGTTTGCCAAGGCATTTTCTTGAAAAACATAAAGCATAATACAAAGTTTTAAAAATAGGACTAAAACATTAATTATTAGGTATATTCTTAGCTTTCATACATTTATGATTAATGCATCACTAAAGTTTTCTTACATCTTGGCTTATGTTGCTCTAATCTAAATTACAACTTGGGCTTAACACCCTCATTATAAATTCATGTGTTAAACTATCAACCTCAAATACCTAGTTATGTTGAATTATAATACAACATTTATAAAGAAAAGTATTCACACACATATAAAGAAGCTAGATTCTTATTAATCTTTGTGATTACATGTAATCCTTAATATCTATTTTGTTAACACTAAGAAAATTAAGATATATTAAATGAAAAGCTCTTTGTTACTATTATAATGGGGGCTCTATAGGAATTTTACTTCGGTGATCAAACTCGAGGTTAGTAAACCCTAATACAAGTTACAACACCCTTTGCATATTTTACAATACCACTTACAAAATTGCACTTAAATGTAAATTGCTCTATAATGGCAGTAATTAACCAAAAGTCATGCAAAGTTGCAATGGCTTTCTTTGGTGTCAACAATGTGTCTTGTCCAATCCTTAAATGTAGTAATTGATAATGGATCTACTAGGTGCTTCATTTCATTGCAATCTTTGAAAATGATAAGAAGATTGACACATTTTATGACATGTGGGTTATTATCGATGGAAATGAACATGTCCATTAGGTTAAAAAATGCATTTTTAAATCCCAACTAATGATACATAATTTTAATATATACTTGAACTTGTATAAATCCCCACTTGGTTACCATGATGTTGTCATAAGAACTTACTAGATATATAATCACAAAGCCCTAGTCAATTTCTTTGCTAAAACTATAGAACACCTAGATGAATCTAGCAACCTTTTATTTTAGGGAAGTTAAAAATTGATAATTATAAGAAAGATTAGTGTCATGTAATTGAAAAGGGTACATAGAAAGAGTTGTGTCAAGTTTACGTGGTTATTATAGAGGAGGTTGACAAGGATAAAGCTTCCAAAATTTTAGGAATACCCAATTCTTAGGAATTTTCAAGATGTATTCCTTGAGGATTTACCTATGCTTCCACCCAAAAAGACATTTGACTTTTCTATTGAAGTGTTGCTAAGAACTAAACCTATCTCCAAGGTTTCTTACTGAATGAATACTATAGAGTTATTAGAGTTAAGTAAAGACTTCTAGGAAATGTTGGATGAAGATCTAATTAAACCTGCTATTTCAACTTGGGGTGCTCCTATTGTATTTATCAAGGAGGATGAAACCTTAAAGTTGTGTATAAACTATAAAATTATTATTAAGACAAATATCAACAATTCATGATATCATATACCAAAAATAAATGAGCTATTTTATCAAATGAAGGGGCCAACTATATTTTTAAGATAAACATTCACTTTAATGGTCACTATGAGATCACTCTAGTATATTTTGATCTCACTAAAGCCCATATAACATTAATAAATTTGATGAAAAATTATTTTCACAAGCACTCAAATTCTTTCATTTTGACATTTATTAATGATATATTCTATTAAAAAAAATCATATTAAACCCTTATAGTAGTGTTGCAAAAGCTAAGAGAGAATTGGATATATGGGAAACTATGTAAGTGTAACTTCTTCTAGAAAGAGGTGCAATATCTTGGGAACATTATTAAATCTAAATGAATAGTAAGAGGCACTTCAAATATTTTACCATCTTTATATGGTCTATGTCTAAGAATTTATCGACAATCGAGAAATTTATAGGACTAGTTGGGTACTATCGTATATATGTTGAAGGATTGTAAACCCTATTAGATCGTCATGTAAAGATGAGAAATTTATTTTGATAGGAAAAGTGCTAGGATGCATTTGAACTCCTTAAATATAAATTAACCATTGCACCTGTCTTGAGGGTGCCAAAAATTAATAAACATTTTGTTCTTGTAATTCACGGCTTTTGAAAGTTTTGTAGGCTTCTTAATAAAAAATAGAGGAATTGTGGCATATAAGTCTTGAAATTTGAAGCCTCATAAAATGAGCTATATGTCACGTTGCCTTGAACTTGCTGGAATAGCTTACGCTTTATAAAAATGGTATCATTTTCTTCTTGGTGACAACTATCCACTTGGAAGGTGTGTAAGAGCATGTTGACTACTCTTCATGGGGGTTAATTACAAATTATTATGAGATGAAAGAGCATGTAAGAGAGAGGTTATTTAAAATGTTAACTAGCCTCATGAAAAAGCTGGAGACTTATCATGAAGCATATAATACATAGGAAAATGATGACAAATTAGAGTGCCCAAGTTTAGGTAGTCAAATATTCCATCTTTTGATGTTTGGAAGACTCCTCTTGAGACGAGGTTGTGTCTCTTACTATTGTTGAGTCCTTTGTTGCCCCTTGGATGTTGCTCATGTTCTATAGCAACAGTCTGCTCCTGGTGAGTCTATTCTTGATGTTGTCCTGTAGCAACAGTCTACTCCAGATGTGTACAGATTCTCTGAGGGGACTTCCCCACTAGACCCTACTTGCAATGTTGTTCCTAGTAATAGTATTCGTTAGATTTTTGTTTGTCACAGGCGGAAAGGTAAGTCCCCCCCCCCAAGTTGTCTTGTGTCAAGTTTTGGGTGTTTATCCCAATCTTGAGTTGGGATCTTAGCTTTTTGCTATTGTGTTGTTGTTGGTTTGGTAGGCCTTTAATTGTGGCTAGCTTCTTGTTAATGGCCTATTCAACCTAAACTTGTTTAGGGCCAAGACCCTTGTTTTGTTGCCTATGAGTTGTTTGTATAAACGGTTAACACACTTGTTTTGTTGCTTATTTTAATTAGAAACATGTAAGGAACATGCTAATAATAATTAGGGTCGTCTCAGGCCAAAGCGGGTGTTGGAAATAGTTTTTAAAGATTTTTTGTGCTATACATCCTTTGGGCTTGTAAACAGTTTACCAAAACCATACAATGGTTTCACTTTGTAATTATTTGATAAATTGGTGCTTGGAATTGAAGGTTGCATAAGTTTTCAACAGGTTGTATGAGTAATAAACTTCTACCAAAATTCAAAGGATAACTTGTATGAGTAATAAGGTGCTACAAAAATTTAGGATGACTCAAAATTTTTATGAAGGAAAAAGATTAGGTAGTTTTTTATGAGAATGAAGAACACAATGTGAGACATCTTAAAATTTCTTTGCTAACAAAGCCAATATAAGTCATCACCAAGATCCCAAAAACCTCACTAGACTTGACTTTCAAGGTGAAATTGGTGATATAATCAATTTCTTGAATAAAATTATGGGGAAACTTGAGTCCATAATTTATCACACTTGTATGTACCAATTTATATATGTCATTCTTGAGGATGCCAAAAAATTGGATTAGGTACAACTATTCAATGACAACCTTCACCATTAGTTGTGCAATGTGCAAACAACTAAGAAGTTTTTTTATGACTTCTTATATTATCTACCTTCTTGCAAGACAAGCCACGTTTCCATGATTGATAATAGAAGACACATTCGGTGAAGGGAATGGACAACAAAGAATCTAGGAATAGTACACCTGCTTAAGCTTAAAGAATCACAAAAACATTTTAAGAGAGCAAATGATGCCTTCACCTATTAAATCATCAACAAGTTTTTTGGGAATGAGTTAGTGAGAATTTTAGGTGAAATAATTGATATCTAGGTGGAGACATTAGTTTATCCAATTCTCTAAATCTAGCTATATCAAAATTGATGCTCTGCAAAATGGGAGATTGTTAGACAAAAACCTGTGGTTGTATAACACATAAGATAAACAACAAACAAAGAGAAATGTTAGTGTTAATTAACCAAAGACTAATCTAAACAGGCATACCAAGAGAGACACTAAAAACATAATGAAGCATTTAACTATGAAAATAAATGCAAGAAGACATCTCCAAATGTCTTCCACCATGCTTGTAACTCATCGTCCCTTGTTCCTCTCCTCTCCAAGTTCCAAATTAGTGTAGCTCTCAGCAGCTTTTTGCACTATGGATGCCTTATGGAGGTTCAAGATTGAAAAATGATTAATCTAAATGCTATGCAAGTGTGAACAAAAGCTAAAATAAGAGATTATCTAATTAGCTAGTGTTAATTTTAAACCAAAAGAGTGAATATGATTGATTTATGCTAAATGCTCTCTAAAAATGACTATAATGTAAATGCATACAAGTTTTCAGGATCTAGATTATGAAGAAATGGGCTCTATTTATAGGAAAAATGGAGCAATGGATGGTTGAGATTGAGTAATCTCAACAAGGGTCAAGATTGAATGATTTAAGATCCATGTGAAGACTTTCAATCAAATCCCAGGATGACAAATGTCAACATGAGATGGGTTGAGAGAGAGAAAATAAGCATTAAATGCTTGACATGACCTGAAGGTTAACTTGAGAGGTAAGGTTAATGTTGAGTTGAGTGAATAAATTCCTTATTCAAAGAATAATGTTTTTATCCAATGGATAAACTCTTGTGCAAGAGTTAGCGAGGATAACCATGGTCAAAGCAATAAATGCTTGAGGAGACACATGGGTTACATGAGAGTTAAGTTAGGGGTCAAAGTCCCTAACCATGGGTGCAAGTAGATTTAACCATAAATGGTCATGTAAGAGCCATTAGTGGTTTGGAAGACTTTAGAGATTAGCTTGTTGGACACAAAGCATTAAATTTTTTTCAAAGACTTTAGAGACTTTGAGAAGTGACTCCAAGTTGCTTAGGAATGTGACAATAATTAGGAGATCGATTAGGCTAATTAGGAAGGGGTTTAGAAGAATCTAGAAGAGGATTAGGATTGCAAGTGGGTTTGGTGGGTTAGGGAAAATAAGATTTTTATTAAAATAAAATTTATTTATTTCAAGAAATAGGTGCAAGTTGCATTTTTAGGAGAATGCAAGTGGGGGGGGATTTAATGATTTAAATAAATGTTTTACTTAATTTATTTAAAAGAGGAAAGGGGATTAAATTGAATAAAATAGGATTTATTCATTAAATTGATTGTGAATTTGGTTTAATGAATTAATTAAAATAAATTGAATAATTTATTTAATTAATAGGAGAATGCTTGAAAATGAATTAATTAAATATTAATTTAATTATCTGGTGGCTAGTGGGTTTTTAATCAAGTACATAGCAAATATTCATTTAATTAAATTGGACAGATTTATGTGACTACATTTGCCCCTCTTTGAGACGGTACGGTTTATCACGTCGTTTCAAAGAAAGAAAAATAGGTGTGAAGAAATATGCCCCATAAAATGTTAATTTAATGGGTGGTATGCCCTCTCGAGAGATGGGCCGAAAATTTTGAAAAATCGAGCGATCTCTCGAAAAAGAATGAAAATTGGCAGGGTGGTAAAAGAGAAGAATTTAGCAATATTGGTGAAAGAATAGAAGAAATCGGAGATAAAATGGAGAAATGGGAGGCTCGGGAAGTTCACGGGGACCACGACGGTGAGCAGAGTAAAATTAGGGTTACGGTGAAGGGTATATATGGGGGTGAAGGGTTAAAAAACAAGGTCATTTGCATTTGTCTCCATAGTGATTTTTGAGTTCTGATAGTGACCTTTTGAAAGAGCAAGCAGCAGTTAGGATGCTGGTACTGATAGCAGATCATCGGTTGGAGCGAGTTCCTCGATTCCAGCGGCCAGATGACTACGGACCAGCAGTATGTGAATTTGAATTTTTTATTTTTATGCAATTTTGAATAGGTTTTTTAGCTTTGTCCAAGTTGAGTCAAAACAATAGCGCTAAAACTGTGTTTTGGCACTGTTGTCAATTTAATTATCGCCATTGCATAGTGGTTTTAGCGCTATTGTCAAGTCTAGCGATGTTGTATAGTTAATTTAGCATTGTTGTATGTTTAGCGCTATTGAGCATGGCTTGTAGTGCTTTTGTTTTTATGTGGTGCTATTGTTGGTTGAGCGCTATTGTGTAGTTGGTTTAGCGCGGTTGTCAGTATATTAGCGCTATTGTTTTTAGAGTAGCGCCTTTGTTAGGAAGGTAGATGCCCTAGTGTTTTGAAAAATAATCTCCTGATGCCAATGGTGGATGGATGGAGATGCGAGTTGTTTTGAATCATAGCAGCCATGTTGAGACTTAGGTCATTAGGATAAATGTTTGTTGTAGTTTAGGTGTGCCATGATTGCTTACCTGTTGAGACCTGAAGATACTTGATCAAAGTATCTGTTGATAGTCTAGATTTAAAGTTAAGAAAGTTTGAAATAAAACAACTGATGATGATGATTGGTGCACGTGTGTAGGAGGATCTTTGTGTCTTACAGATGCACAAGAGGCATCCAGCCACACAGTTGTTGCGCGATCGATTGACAGAGGCCGAGGTGGATTGCATTGCAGTGACAGGCCTATATGATGTTATGTATATGCCCGTGATTCAAACGAATCGTGGTTTGATCACAACATTGGCAGAGCGGTGGCATAGTGAGACATGCACGTTTCACTTAACGCAAGGGGAGATGACAGTTAGACTGGAGGATGTATGGCGCATCCTACACATTCCCATTCGAGGAGAGCTGGTGTCGTATGATCGAGCTTGGGGGACAGCAGTAGTGCAGAGATTTTTTGATGAGGATGTGTTCATTGACGATGGTTCAGTAGAATGGGAGGATATAGCTGCTTTGTATGAGCCTCTATCGGTTGTGTTATCAGGGATTGTTGGGGGACTGCTATGCCCAGATCGACGATCGCATGGACTGGCCGTTGGTTGGGGCCAGGTTATAGAGAAGATGATGACAAAGGGGACCCGCTTTTCATGGGGACCGTGCGTGCTATCACACTTATATCAGGAGCTACATGAGGTAGTATACCGTGAGGTGAGCTCATTGGGAGTGGGGATCACTCTGCTTCATATTTGGGCGTGGGAGCACCTTCCTATGATTCGATCGGTGAGTCTAAGATTTAGGGCAGTATACTAGCCCTTTGTATATATGTATGGCGGTATGATGAGCCAGCCCCACCTGGGGAAGTTAGAGTGGTGGCGGCGGGCACTGGATGATTTAGATACAGTGATCTGGAGGTTGTATATCGATTGCGAGCCCTGGGAGGATGATGCAAAGGTCTTGTCGTATGTGTTTATGACACGATATCTCATTGGTAGGACAACCTACAATGTGGAGAGACAGGTACCTGGGAGAGTGTTGAGACAGTTTGGACGGAGGCAAGGATTGCCGAGTGGATCTGGAAAGTATGCACGGGTGGTCCAAGAGAGGTTCCAATGGGCGCCTGGTTTACCTTATGATCAGGCCTTGGCAGAGTTTTGCATGCTACAGGCGAGACCATGGCAAATGAGACCGAGGATGGTATATGCAGGTGTTTTCAGATGAGTAAACTCAGTATATTGCGGCACATCTGATTCCTCGGATATGAGATCCATCATAGCCTATTCTATCCTTCGAGGAGGAGAGGAGGCAGGGACGGAGGAGGAGAGGAGGTCGCGTAGGTGGACGAGGGAGAGGGGATGGAGGTGGTGGGGATGGAGGAGGAGGAGTATTTGGAGTAGGTGGTGGATTCTGAGGTGGATGTGGGGGTGGTGGACGGTTATAGTGGAGAGGGAGAGGTGGGCAGCCTTTACGGCTACCACAAGGACCTTTGATGCAGGGAGGCATGAGATTAGGTGGCAAGGATGCAGGGGAGGGACAGGCACTGATGGATACAGGGGAGGGAGCCACTGGAGAGGCACCTATGGATACAGGTGAGGGAGCCACTGGAGGAGATCCGCGGGACCATATGATATTAGTTTTGCAGACGCGACTAGAGGATATGGATGCAGAGGTGGCAGCTAGAGATGTGCAGCTTTTTGCACGAGAGTCAAAGTTGACTGTAGTGTTGTGGGAGAGAGATGATACGGTGGAGAGATTGACAGAGCTACAGGAGAGAGTACGGGTTGGGGTAGGAGCACAAGGTCCTACTGGGGAGGTGATGAGGGAGATTCGGCGAGCACAGGTTGAGATAGAGTATTGGCGGGGTTTATATGAGCAGGTGGTGCTAGCCAGTCAACGAGTACTGAGCTATTCACAGATGCGTCAGGTGAGATCAGAGCTCTCCAAGACGATACAGAGCAGTGGTGGTGTGATGGGTCCTCCACGACGAGATAGTGCAGGGGTAGTGCGAGAGCAGGTGGTGATGGTGGTGCAACATCTGGTCAGAGTGGAATTTGAGAGAGCATGTATGTTGTTGGCATTTTTGATGATTATGTTGTGATTGTCATTGATGGACACACACTTGCTATGAGATCACGTTTTTTATGTATGAGTTAAAGCTCAACCGGTATTTGTTCCAACCGATATGATATATTATAGTCTTTAGACTATCGGTGTTTTGCAGAAAGTGTTTACCGATCTGAAGCGGTATGAAGACCCCAAGCGGCTCGAGGATCTCAAGCGGTATGAAGGAACAAAAGCGGCACAAATCATATTTCCCAGTCTTCATTTTGACAAACCGGCAACCAGTATTTTTCTTAAACCGGTATTCTATATGAACCGGTAATACTCTGTGATGAGTTACCAACCGGTATTGTGTGATGAGTTACCATCCACCGATTGTTTGGCGGTGCCGACACTTTAACGGTGCTTTTTGTGTCGTGTTACAGAATATGTCTAGATGCATTGAACCTAGGAAATTGTATTGTAATCCTATTGGACCGACATGAAATCAGATTCCTTTATAAGGACGTCATGTCTAGGGTTTTAGGTTGTTGCTAGGGTTTTAAGGTGGTTGATGAATTTTTGTAAGTGAGAATATAGAAGAGAGAGTATGAATGTGTTGAAGAATGAAGTAATGCTAGAATGCATTAGGAAGAGCCATCAAGGATCTAATCAAGCAATTTGTGCTATTTGCTAGATCACTCACTTGTTGATTACTCACATCTTCGACAAGTCTGAAGCCCTTAACCAGGTAGGCCCAAAAAGCCTTTTGTAAATCCTCTAACAAGGTGGTTCACATCTGTGGATCTAAAATCCTCTAGAAAGGTAGTACTTAATCAAACTTATCTCCTAACAGAGATTGAGATTCCTAACAGGATTTGTTCTGGTAGTATGACCTTAATCGGTCTGACCTTAATCGGTCTGACCTTAATCGGTCTGGTTCCTATTCTATAGATAGTTACTTGTGAGTTTCATCTCATCGTGGTTTTTCCCATTTGGGTTTCCACGTCAAAATATCTTGTGTTATGGTGTTTGTGCTTTTGTGGGTGAATGCATTATTTGCTATTTGGTTTGCATGTGTGCTAACTGGTTTGTTTGTTAAACTGTTTTAGCGGTTTACTGCTAGACTAGTAAAGTGTTTAAGTACAAAGATTTTTGGCATACTAATTCACCCCTTCCCTCTTAGTATTCATCATATGTATGTTTTTACATTGTCATTTTGTATTGTGTCTTGGATGGCTCTTGCTAGCCGATATTTTTGACATCATTGTACTCTGCTACATGTATGTTTTTGCAATATGATATGATGTGATATATGAGGAGATCCCATATTTGGTGATGATATGCATGTTGATGATATGTATGGATTTATGCAGGATGATGATATATGATGTATGTTTAGATAGATATTTGTACTTGCTATATGTAGGTGTTGATGAGATGATTCCTATATGCATGTTATGTTTGATTTATATGATGTCTAAATGCAGGTTTATGAATATGGTACTAACATGTGGATGCAGGTTTATATGTATGCATGCTGGTGAAATGCTTTATGTATGTATGAAATACCATGATGTTGATGTATGCATAATGAAATGATACTAACGATGATATAGATAGTACTTGTTCTTCGAATGTCCTAATGCTGCCTGTGAGTCGGGAAAACCATTGCATGGCTGACCCTGCCAAACTTTGAGGAAAGAGTCGCATTAGGTATGTGTCCTCATATGCCACTTCTAGGCAAAGCTGAATGAAATTCTCTAACATGATCGCGAGGGTCTCCTTTTCCTTGGTACTTTTCCAACTTAGCTGTTTCAAACCCTCATGGAAAAGGTGGCATATGTAGATTCCTATCAAAGGGATAGGGACAAATATCATTAAGTGAAAATTGGTTTGTTTTCACACCACTGTGGAGTTGTTGGGCTAAATTTTTGATTTGTTGTCGTAACATGTCTATGTCATTTGGAGGAGGAGGTGGTGGGGGATTTCCTTGATGAAGGTTGTATCTAATGTGATCTCGACCTCTTTCATCCTCATTACGACTTTGGCGTTATGATGCTTTCCTTAGTTGTGCAATATCAAAATCAGAGGGTAGTTTGGCTCCCTCTTGGGCAAGTCTTAAAAAGTGAGCATCAGCGTTACTCCTGAGTATTTCATCAAAAAGTCGATTGAAGAGAGGGTTGTGTTGCGCCCTTTCTATTGCTATAGGAGTAGGAGTACTTGGATTTTCATCATTTGTGTTTCCTCCAATGGCTTCTTGGAATTCATTGAGATTTTCCTCCTCTTCCTCTTCAATTTCTAGTTGTCTAGACTTGGATCTGGTTTGAGCCATTTTGTTTATAATTTTTTGTTGAAGTTTGGTGAAAATGATGATGAGTTGGTGATGAAATTAAATATAAATGTTTGGTGGAGTGTTTGGCATATGGATCTCTAGCACTAAAGGTAGATGTTACCAAAGTGCTTCCTTGAATTGCTTGTTTTGTTTTGTTGACAATGTTTGATATGATAAGGTTTAGAGAGATCTAAGATGTGTTACAGACCCAACTACCTAGTACTGAGAGGATTCACTCATAGACTAGTTTTAAATTGCATAGAAATGCCTCTTAGGATGAATTTATCCTAGATGTAGAGCCATTCTAAAAGTGATGTGTTGTGTTTGATTCAAGCAATATCGAAATAGAACTTAGGACAAAAACCTCTTGATGTTTTGAGAGTTGGAATAGATTGGATGAGATGTGAATGTGATAATGGATGAAATGTGAACTTCAATAGAAACTATGTGTTACAAAAGTAAAAAACTCTTCCTCTTCTCTTTGAGGGGTTGGTGGTTCTTCCCTAGCTGAGTTATATGTGATGCAAATGTCTGGAAAGAAGGCAGGATTGATTTTGCCTCCCTTGTTTTGATGATAGCTCAAATCTCTTTATTGAGTAAAAGATCTGGGGTTTAATGACTCTTGATCAAACTCGTTTGGTTTTCCTTGAAGATATAGATGCATGTGATGTAAGAAAGTTCTATGTGAGACAAAGATTTGTCTATTAAGATAGAAGAATTTCCTTCTTTTGATGAAAGCCTTTGAGCTCAATGGTTTTTTCTTCAAATTGATATGTTGATGAAGATTCTTCTTTCTCAAGATGTGAAGAATGGTCATATAGTTTGATACTTTTGTTGTTGCACTTTTTTTTATCTTTGTTGATTTTTTTTGAAAATGTTTGTGTTGGATGAATACTTGTTTTGGAATTGGATTTTTTTTATTTTATTTTTGACAAGAAAACAAAGCAAGCACACAAACACAAGAATGTTGCCTCAAAAGGCACAAGTAAGTGTGGGTCTAGATCAACCCAATCTTTGGAATTTTATGACCCTTTCCTTCCAAATGCTTTTGAGTATGTTTTTCCAAAAAACCTGAATTCGGCTCAATTTATCGCTGGTCTTGACTCAAAACGAAGACACTTCAACCACACTTTATCCCTGAGGTCAAATGGCCAGTTGCGATAATTTCAGCCCACATCTTGATATTTCTTCAACTTTGGTACTGCATACCTTATGAATCCCGTCGTGGCAGGTAAGGATATGATATACGAAGTCTTGCACGAGCATAACAAATAGGTGATCCCTATGATGGGGGAGTCACCACTTTTATCAGGCTACAAGTAACCTTTCAAAAACCTATGTTTCTGCTCAAGGAAATATGTATGGTGAGTATCTTGGGAGCAAAACCTTCTATGCTCTTGCATTGAATTTATCACAGATATCCTCAATCAATAGAATGGGTGGGCTTCTACATAAAGGTGTTTAGTAATTTTTGATGTCTTTGGACATAAGTTCATTCTACAGTGACTCACTTAAGAGCCTTGTAACTTTTGGTGGGGCCCATTTGTCCTTTCGGCAAGTTACACTATAGGAACAGCTATACCCAAGGCTACAACTTTCGCTCACACCTGATTTCTATAGCGGCTCGAAGGATTTACCATGCGAGGTCGAGATGACATTAGATACAACCTTCATCAAGGAAATCCCCCACCTCCTCCTCCTCCAAATGACATAGACATGTTGTGGCAACAAATCAAAAATTTAGCCCAACAACTCCAGAGTGGTATGAAAACAAACCAATTTTCACTTAATGATTTTTGTCCCTATTCCTTTGATACGAATCTACATATGCCACCTTTTCCACGAGGGTTTGAAAAACCTAAACTTGAAAAGTACTGAGGAAAAGGAGACCCTCGTGACCATGTTAGAGAATTTCATTCAGCTTGCCTAGAAGTGGCATATGAGGACACATACCTAATGCGACTCTTTCCTCAAAGTTTGGCAAGGACAACCACGCAATGGTTTTCCTGACTCACAGGCGGCATTAGGACATTCGAAGAACTGGTCCGGAAATTCATTGCACATTACTCACATAACATTGAATGTAATATCACCATGGCCGATCCATGTAACACTAAGAAAAAACCAGGGGAGCTATTTTCAGCTTTCCTGCAATGATGGCGACAAAGGTCTAGCAAACTTTCCCTTCAACTACCTGAAAGAGAACTAGTGGAAATCTTTATTTCCAACTTGACCAAAGAAATGGAATTTTATTTAGACATGAAAGGTATAGAGTCTTTCAATGACATGATCACAAAGGGTTTAAAATGTGAAAGGGCCCTCATCAAAAAGGGGCTTATCAAAATATACAATGAACCCAAAGATGCGCCTCACCCTCAATTCAACAGTGATAAACCTAACTTCTAAAATAAAAACAAGAACATCGTCAATGATGGGGTTGTAGATGCAAGAACTATCAAAAGTGCACAACCTATGGTTTGCTTTGCAGGGCAAAACCCCCCGCCTAGGACCAATACGGTTCCTCCCCCACCAAATCAAGGATGCAATGTACCACAAGAAGAACCAAGATAATGCCAGCAAACTTATAAACAAAAACGAATGTACACTCCCTTAGGGGAACCTATTGAAATAGTGTTACATCAGTTGGTCTCTTCAAATCTGGTGACCCTACCAAAGACATCCAATTACGAACCTCAGGTTAAACCTTCATGGTGGAGAGACAATGAACATTGCGATTTCCATCAAGGGAAAGGGCATAAAACAAGCAATTGTGTTAGATTGAAATATCTTATTAATGATCTTATTGACCAAGGCAAGATTGAAATTGAAGGACAAGACCCAAAAACAACAAATAATGATTGTCTTATGTTTAAGAATCCACTTCCATCACAAGATCAAAGGGGTCCTTCCACTTCAGGATGAAACATAGATACCACTGATTATACGCGAGCTGCCTATAATTACACTCTGAATCACCTATATGATGCCAATGAACAAATTACAACCATTACCATCAAAAATCCAAACTCTACCTACAATGTTGTTACGCATCGCACCAAAATTACCATCAAAGCAGCTCCACAAGGCACACCTTCCATCCCAAAGCAGTATAACCTTGTGGAACAGTTAGATAAGACGCTCACACGTATCTCCGTCTTAGAGCTTTTGCTCCTATCCCCATCTCATAAAACAATCTTGGATCAAGCTCTCCAAGAGGTGTCAGTCCCTGTGAATCTAAATACAGATCAATTTCAAGCTGTGGCTGGAAATCTGAGGTCATCACCATGTCTCACTTTCTTTGAAAGTGACAATACATCCTTCCAACAACCTCATAATGTCTCACTCCATATTGAAGGATTTATCAACCAACATATGATCAAGCGATTCTTGATCGACAATGGAGCAGGCCTAAATATCTGTACACTATAATTGGTCACCTCATTGGGGTATGCAGTTGAATCAGTGGATCCCCACAAAAAGATAACCATAAAATCTTATGATGATGCAGAGCATTCATCCAAAGGAGCAGTTGTGCTACCAATCTGAGTGGGCCCAGTGGTGAAGTACATCACATGTCAAGTTCTGGACCTTCTTCTGTCATATAATTTATTGGTAGGAAGACCTTGGATACACGCAATGCAAGTCATTCCATCCACCTACCACTAGTGTATCAAGTTCCCTCATAATGGTGTAGAAATTACAATCCTGGGTGATGCAAATCCATTTGCATATTGTAACAATATCAACCATCAACCAAAGATTGCCATTCCTAACACTAGAGAAGCCACCTCATCCACCTCATATGTTAGTCCAACCTCTCTTTATAGTTCAAACACTACCATACCCAAGCAAGAGAAGCTAAAGATGAAAATGGCAGAGGAAGGTCTTGGGGAGTACAATCTCAGCCAACTCTTTTGTGTTCGGCAACTACCCACTTATCCTAGAACTCATGGTAAACCTAAAAGGTTACTTTAAACACCACTGATCAAGCCAGCATGCACTTTGATGTCTTTCATCCTTGGAAAGAGTCAAGAAGAAGAAACCAGAGATGAAGACTTAGTAGAATGGATCTATAAAGACCCAATCACTAGGGACATCCCACAAGCTAAGCTTCCCACAGATAAGTATGGAAAAGGCCTTCTCATTATGCAAAGAATGGGTTATGATGGTCAGAGTGCTTTGGGACCTTGCAAGCAAGGACGACATGAGCCACTGCAACCGGAATTAAAGCCCAAAGATAACACAGGCTTAGGCTTTCAAAAGGAAATTCTTCCTAAACTCAGATTCAAAGGAAAACCCAGCAAACTTCTATATTAGCCTACTACAAACATAAAGAGGTCACCTTTGATTATATCAGCAGCACCAAGAACCACACCAATTACTCCAATACGGTTGAACATCCACAACACCAATCATCCCACCAATCAAACCATCAACTCCATCAACAACAACAACCGCATCAACAACACCATTGGCAGTATCAGAACCCCTAGCAGTATCAACAACACTTGCAATTCCAATAGAAGCAGCAGATTCAACAACGTCGATACTCCCCGTATCAAATTCTTTGATCCCCATAATCCTTCCTACAACACTGATCATTTCATCTAGAATGGTACATCATCCAATCACACCTACAATGTTTAACTCAAAGGACATCCCGGTATGGTATAGTAATCAGATAATAGAAAGCGACTCAAAGATCAACTCACATGAGTGGGAATTTGATTCCGCCCAGCTTAATACTTCAGATAAGGAAGACACATCACTACCTCCACCTCCCAAAGACATCCATGTTTACGGATAAGCACAGATAAAGACCTCTTGGGTTCCTGAACTAGAAACATCTTCCACAGACCCTACATCACATCCTACGCCTAATTCTGATAGGGAGAGTACCATCAACGACCTTCACCACAACGTCTTAACCCTCACTGACACCTCTTATGAACTTAACCTGATCGATGAGGTAATGCCTATTAAACATCCTGAACTCATTGAATGGAACCAATCTAATACCCCATGCCTTGACCAATTCCAAAACGATGAGGTGATCATTGACTTTTTGGAACTAAGGGATAACATACCAAGCGGGGATCACAAAGTTGGATTTTCCATTGAACTTAATAGCGCAACATACTTTGGGGTGGATGCCAAACCTTTCAGCTACAAAAATATAACAATAAAACATGGATCTTCCAATGAAAACCACATTGTGGCACTATTTGATCCCACAAAAGTAAAAAGAAAGAGCGTATCCAATGGTGAAAACCTCTCTGAGGCGCTTGAGGTTGAAAGGTTTGACATTATCCCCTCCAGTACACAGCAGGAACGATCAACAATCCTTATTGAAGAGACAAAAGAATACAATGTGGGGACTCCTGAAACTCCTTGTTGCATACACCTGGCATCTCTTTTAACTCCAAAGGAACATCCTAAGTTTGTAGAATTCTTCCAAAAGCATCATATCAACTTTGCATGGTCATATGCAAACATGCCTGGTCTTGATCCTAATTTAGTCATGCATCACCTCACCGTAGCAGAAGGAGCCAAGCCGGTCAAGCAGAAGCTTCGCAAGATGCATCCTCAGATTGCGATACTCGTCAAAGTAGAACTCAAGAAACTCCTAGATGTTGGTTTCATTAGACCAATTGATTATGCAGATTCGATATCCAACATTGTGCCTGTCGACAAACCAAATGGGCGCATTTGTATATGTACTAACTTCAGAGATCTAAATAGGGCATGTCCTAAAAATGACTTCCCCCTACCAAACTTTGACAGAATCGTAGACCTAACAGTGGGACATGCCATGCTTTCTCTCATGGATGGATTTTCTCGGTACAACCAGATAAATATGACACCAGAGGATCAACATAAGATGACCTTCACATGTCCATGGGGAACATACTGTTGGAATGTAATGCCTTTTGGTCTAAAGAATGCAGGAGCAACCTATCAAAGAGCAATGACCACCATGTTTCATGATATGATGCATACCATAATGGAAGATTATGTTGATGACTTACTGGCAAAATCACTCACAAGAGAAGGTCATTTGGAAATATTAGGGAAAATCTTTGACAGACTGGAACAATATCATGTTCGCCTCAACCCAAAGAATGTGTCTTTGGAGTAACCTTAGGGAAGCTTCTAGGATACATTGTCTCAAGCAAAGGCATTGAGGTCGACCCAACCAAAGTCAAAGCAATCATGGACATGCCACCTCCAAGGAACATCGGTCAGCTAAGGACATTACAAGGGCAGCTACAATCCATCCGAAGATTCATTGTACAACTGACATATAAGTGTCACCCCTTTACACACCTGTTACACAAAAACATCTGCTTTCAATGGGATACCAAATGCTTAAGGACTATCTCATGAACACACCATTGTTGATCCCACTAGATCCGAGTAAGCCTTTATTACTCTATATCTCAGCAACAATTACAGCATTGGGAGTGCTACTAGCACAACACAATGCAGAAGGGAAAGAGTGTGTTGTATACTACATTTCTCGCACACTAGTCGACTATGAACTCAATTATACACCTATTGAGCGAGCTTGCCTAGCAGTAATCTTGGCAGCCACTAAACTGAGGCACTATCTGTTAACACATAAAGTACAACTCATTGCCAAAATCGATCCACTAAAGTACTTGTAGTCACACAAATCTGTCCAGCTTAATTAAATAAATATTCGCTATTCATTTGATTAAAAATCCACTAGCCATCAGTTAATTAAATTAATATTTAATTAATTCATCTCCAAACATTCTCCTATTAATTAAATAAATTATTCAATTTATTTTAATTCATTCATTAAACCAAATTCACAATCAATTAAATAAATAAAATCTATTTATTTAATTAAATCCCCCTTTTCCTCTTTTAAATAAAACATTTATTTAAATCATTATCCCCCCCACTTGCATTTTCCTAGAAATGCAACTTGCACACATTTATTGAAATAAATGAATTTTTATCTTAATAAAATCCTATTTTCCCTCACCCACCAAATCCACTTGCAAAATCTAATCCCCTTCTAGATTCTTCTAACCCCTTCCTAATTAGCCTAATCCATCCCCTAAGTATTGTCACATTCCTAAGCAAAATGGAGTCACTTCTCAAAGACTTCAAAAGTCTTTGAAAAGCATTTAATGCTTTGTGTGTTCAACAAATTAACCCCCAAAGTCTTCCAAGACCACTAATGGCTCTTACATGACCATTTATGGCTCTTACATAACCATTTATGGTTATTTCAAACTTGTCTCCCCAAACATTTATTGTTTTAACCATATTTATCCCTTTTTACATTTGCACAAGAGTTTATCCATTGGATAAAAGCTTTATTATTTGAATAAAGAGTTTATTCATTCAACTAACCTTGACTTTAACTCCCAAGGTCATATCAAGCATTTAATACTTATTCCCTCTCCTCTCAACCTATCTCACATTGACACTTGTCATCCTGGGATTGGGTTGAAAGCCCTCACATAGATTTGAAATCATTCAATCCTGACCCGTGTTGAGATTGCTCAATCTCAACCATCCATTGCTCCATTTTCCCTATAAATAGAGCCCATTTCTTCATAATGCACATCCTGAAAACTTGTATGCATTTAACCTATAGGATTTTAGAAAGCATTGAGCATAGCAAACTAAAATCTTGTTATTTTGGTTAAAATCAATCATTTCAATAGCATCTAGTATTTTAGATTTTCATTTTACATTTGGAGCACAATACTAAAATCTCAATCCTCCATAAGCATCCATAGTGCAAAAAGTTGCTGAGAGCTACACTATTTTGAAACTTGGAGAGGAGAGGAACAAGGGAGAAGGAGCTAAGAGTATGCTAAGAGGCATTTGGAGATGCCTTATTATCTTTGTTTCATTTGTTAGATATATTAGCATGATTTTAGTATCTCTTTTGATATGCCTATTTAGATTAGTTTTTGATTGACTAACACTAACGATTTTCTTGTGTCTTGTGTTGTTTGTCATTTGCTAACCTTGTCCATTTAGCAGTGCATCAGTACTTGATGCCCTCCTAAATAGCACAATGTTAGTCTAAGATCAAACAACACAAAACACACAAGATGTTAGAGTTAATCAATCAAAAACCAAAACATACGAAGGCATTCCAAGAGAGATACTAAAAACACATACTAATGAATCTAACTAAAGAAGTAAGACAATGAGATATCTCCAACTATCTCTTAACATGACATTAGCTCTTTCTCCCTTGTTCCTCTCCTCTCCAAGTTCCAAAATAGTGTAGCTCTCAGCAGCTTTTTGCACTATGGATGCTTATGGAGGATTGAGATTGTAGAATAGCTCCAAACATGAAATGAAAAGCTATTTTAATGCTAAAATGATATATTTTAACCAAAAGACAAAAGATTAGATTGTTTATGCTAAAATGGTCTCTAAAATGGCTATAGTCTAAATGCATACAAGTTTTCAGGATCTGGATTATGAAGGAATGAGCTCTATTTATAGGAAAAATGGAGCAATGGATGGTTGAGATTGAGCAATCTCAACAAGGGTCAGGATTGAATGATTTCAAATCCATGTGAGGGCTTTCAACCCAATCCCAGGATGACAAGTGTCAATGTGAGATAGGTTGAGAGGAGAGGGAATAAGCATTAAATGCCTGATATGACCTTGGGATTTTGAGTCAAGGTTGGTTGAATGAATAAACTCTTTATTCAAAGAATAAAGCTTTTATCCAATGGATAAATTCTTGTGCAAATGTGAAATGGATGAATATGGTCAAAACAATAAATGTTTGGGGAGACAAGATTGAAATAACCATAAATGGTTATGTAAGAGCCATAAATGGTCATGTAAGAGCCATTAGTGGTCTTGGAAGACTTTGGAGGTTAATTTGTTGAACACACAAAGCTTTAAATGCTTTTCAAAGACTTTGGAGTCTTTGAGAAGTGACTCCATTTTGCTTAGGAATGTGACAATAATTAGGGGATGGATTAGGCTAATTAGGAAGGGGTTAGAAGAATCTAGAAGGGGATTAGATTTGCAAGTGGATTTGGTGGGTGAGGGAAAAATAGAATTTTAAAATAAAAATTCATTTATTTCAATAAATATGTGCAAGTTGCATTTGTAGGAAAATGCAAGTGGGGGGGGAGAATAATGATTTAAATAAATGTTTTATTTAATTTATTTAAAAGAGGAAAATGGGGATTTAATTAAATAAATAGATTTTATTTATTTAATTGATTTGTATTTGGTTTAATGAATTAATTTAAAATAAATTGAATAATTTATTTAATTAATAGAAGAATGTTTGGGGATGAATTAATTAAATATTAATTTAATTAATTGGTGGCTAGTGGATTTTTAATCAAATAAATATGAAATATTCATTTAATTAAAATGGATAGATTTATGTGACTACATTTGCCCCTCTTTGAGACGGTGCAGTTTATCGCATCGTTTCAAAGAAAGAAAAAAATAGGTGTGAAGAAATGCCCCATAAAATGTAAATTTAATGGGTGGTATGCCCCCTCGAGAGATAGGCCGAAAAATTTCGAAAGATCGGGCGATCTCTCGAAAAAGAATGAAAATTGGCAGGGTGATAGAAGAGAAGAAGTTAGGTATATTGGTTAAAAATAGAAGAAATCGGGGGAAACATGGAGAAATGGGGGGCTCGGGAAGTTCACGGGGACCACGACGATGAGCGGGGCGAAGTTACGGTGACGGCGGGGGGTATAAATGGGGTGAAAGGGGGTAAAATAGGATCATTTGTGACCGCGACCAGTTGAAAACTAGAGCTCTGATAGTGACATTTGGAGGAGCAACGAGGAGCTACGATGCCGTTTCCGATCACCAAGCATCGATTTGAGCGAGTCCGCCGGTACCAGCGCCCAGCCGACTATGGACCAGTGGTACGCAAATTCGAAAACTCACTTTTTATGCATTTTTGGTATGTTTTTAGCTAAGTCCAAGTCAAGTCGGAGCAAGAGCGCTGGAACTAGGTTTTTAGCGCTTTTGCTCTATGAATTAGCGCTATTGTGCCGCAATAGCGCTTTTGTAGGCAAGTTTTAGCGCTTTTGAATGTATTTAGCGCTTTTGTAGGCAAGTTTGAGCGCTTTTGATAAATTAGCACTACGGTATAGTTAATTGAGCACTATTGTCTTTTAATAGCGCTATTGTAGAGTTGTTTTAGCGCTTTTGTTTTTGTAGCGCTATTGTAGGGCTGTTTAAGCGCTATTATTCAGAATGAGCGCTATTGTAGATTAAATAGCGCTTTTGCCTTAAGATAACAAGATGCCCCAGTTTCGGACAAAACAAATCTCCTGATGTCTAGCGATTGATGGATGACGAGGTGAAGTGGGAGTTGTTTTGAACCATAGCAGCCCGATGAGACTTAGGTCATTTGTGAGGATAAATGCCTGTTGAAGTCTAGGCAGCCATGATTGCTTACCTGTTGAGACCTGAAGATACTTGATCAAAGTATCTGATGATAGTCTAGGTTTAAACTTAAGAAAGTTTGATAACAAAACAACTGATGGTGTTTGGATGAACGTCTATGTGCAGGAGGACCTACGCGTGTTGTAGTTACACGAGCGCCACCCCGCGACACAGGGGTTGCGAGATCGTTTGACACAGCTAGAGATAGATTGTATTGCGGCGACTGGGCTCTATGAGGTGATGCATATGCCCGTGATTCGGATGAATCACGGCCTGATTACAGCATTAGCAGAGCGATGGCACAGTGAGACTTGCACGTTCCATCTGTCTCAGGGAGAGATGACGGTGACATTGGAGGAGGAGGTGGTGGAGGAGGAGGAGGAGGAGGAGGAGGAGGAGGTGGTGGTGGTGGAGGAGGAGGTGGAGGAGGAGGAGGAGGGATGGGGATGCCGAGACAGCGGAGAGGGAGAGGGGGGTTACCACTGCAGATATCACAAGGTCCTTTGATGCAGGGAGGAGTGCAGCTGAGTGGGAGGGGGATGGAGAGAGAGATCCCTATGGATACAGGTGCAGGAGAGGGTGGTGCAGGGGAGGGACCTAGTGGAGGGGATGATACAGGTGCGGCAGCCATGGACATGGGGGAGGGAGCTACTGGGGATCTGCGGGAGCACATGATAGGTTATTTGCAGACCCGGGTAGAGAGATTAGAGGCGGAGGTAGCAGCTAGAGATGTGCAGCTATTTGCACGTGAGTCAGAGCTGACAGTGGTGCTGCGGGAGAGAGATACTGCGGTGGAGAGATTGGCAGAGCTGCAGGAGAGAGTGCGGACTGGTGCACAGGGGCCTTCAGGGGAGGTTATGAGAGAGATACGGCGAGCACATGCGGAGATAGAGTACTGGCGGGGGTTATATGAGCAGGTGGTACCGATCAGCCAGCGAGCTCTTAGCTATTCACAGATGCGGCAGGCCAGATCCGAGCGATCACAGAGGATGCAGAGCAGTGGGGGTGTGATGGGTCCTCTACGGCAGGAGAGATCAGGGGATGCAGGAGGGAGTGGGGGTTCGATGAGGCCTCCACGGAGAGATGGATCAGGTGGTGCCGGTACCAATGGTGGAGTAGGTAGGGGTGGGGCAGGTACAGCATCTGGCCAGAGAGGCATTTGAGAGAGCATCTTTGCATCTATGTATTGTATCTTTGTCTATTTTTGGACTGTATCTTGGATGGCTCTTGGTAGCCGATTTTGTAGACTTCATTGTACTCTGATATATGAGATGATATATATGAGGAGATCCCATATTGTGATGAGATGCATTTGATTATGTATGGATGCTTATGCATGATGATGATTTATTGCTTATAGGTATATGTGTTCATGGATGCATTTGATGAGATGTTTCTTTTATGCATGTTTTTATGATGATTTATGATGTTGTATACTGACATATGAATGCAGGTTTATATATATATGATGTATATGATTGGTGATGTAATGCTTTATGTATGGAATGCCATGATGATATATGCGTATACTGGATTTTATGAATAGGATTTTTGATGTTTCCTATTGCAATGTAATGATGAGATGATTTATGTGATGATGTCAATACAATGGTTTTGAATGAATGATATATATGTATAAATATGCATCTAGATGTGTTTTTAGATAAATGCAATATGGATAAACAAAATGTTAAGTGAATGCATATGGATAAACAAAATGTAAAGTACAAATGTTTATATGATGATGCCGAAATGAATGCTTATTAAATGATGCAATACAACCAAAGACAATTTGATCCCATGAATGAATCTAATTATTTATGATTGATGAAAATGATTTTTAAATGAAAAGTAATGTCAATAATGAACTATATGCAATGTTTTTGAAAAATGACATGAATGGACGTAATGCAAGATGCACCTAAATGCAAGGATGATATGATCATGAGGAATGCAAGGTTTTTAAGACTTTGCATGATGCATTGATGATGTATCAGAGTACTCGGTCGTGATTGTATCCAAGACCAGTTTTTATTTAGTCATTTGTGCATGTAAAAGCCTATATATGAATGAATGAGTGGATGGGTGATATGCAACGGAATGCAATATATAAACCGATGAGGTGAAATGACGATCCATAGTGCTCTATTTTCATCATTGAGCTTTAAAATGTTGGAAGAGAATACAAGCATCTTGACACAATAATTCAAGATGACCTGAGTATTTCTTTCATGGATTTTAATATAGCAAGTTAATACAAACGACTTGATATAAGGGTCAAGTCGACCAGAGTATTGCTTGCGGAACAGACAAGGATTATCTCCTTTCGTGCATGACTTGGATCGTCCTCCTTGATCTTAGGCTTGATCAGATCCTGAGACAAGTGCATACCGTACTAAGAAATAAAAATCTTTATCCAAATTGGATGAGGAGGAACCAAAGAATGAGCATTGTACCTGTAAACAAATAGTATATACATAAAGAATAAAGAATATGGATCCTTGGTAATGGTTCATGCTCATATGGTCGAGATATACGCTGTAGTCAGCAAGCCGTAATGATCTATGACTGTATTTGGCATAAGATCACGTAGCTTGGTGAACTTCCCACGTAGACACCATTAGTACATGCCCCAAAACTTCATCGGAAATAATGCGCAAACGATACAAAACAATGCTGAAAGATCCCGATACAGATAAACGAACGATTGTACTCACAAAATCAACCAAGCATTTGATAGCTTAACATAATTTTCTTGTCAAAGAAAACATCATCTTGTCTTTGTTTTGGTAAGGAAGGATGCATCCTTGTTTTTTAAAGACAGTTTGGATTGTTGATGTTGATTGTGTTGGTTTGATTGGTAAATGGTCAGTGTGTGAGTAGTTGTCAATGTTTATTTTGTATCTGATCGGATAAATATGTACAAGGTGTTGCCATGTTTTTTGTGTGATTTTTGATGGGTTTTCCGATGTTTTTTGGATTTTGTGAAACAATTTTGAATGTTTTTGGTATTTTGAGAGTCATTTTTGAATGTTTTTGATATTTTCTGATGATTGACTGAATGAAGAGCGTAATGATATATAAGACAATGTAGAATCCACTTCCATCACTAGGATAAGGGTATTGCCCCCAGTTTGTAGACCTGACTATGAAAAGGTGGGATGCTAGACGCATGGAGTACTTTCTTAATTGTAGATCAAATAACAAGCCATGGTTGGGATGGATGGATGTGTGTGTGCATGAATGTGATCGCAACGAGCCTGAAAGATACTGGAGCCATTGTTTTTACGAGTGGCGCCTGTTTGCCAGGTTTTCACCAGCGTACTTACCCAAGGTGCCACCAGAGTGTTTGTTCACCGTTTGGATGCATGATTTTTCTTTACTTTTTTGAATGTTTTTGTATTTTCTTCAGGACATTTTCTGAATGTTTTTGGTATTTTCTTGATATGTAGGGGACCCTGATGTTCTGTATACCTTAGGTATAAAACCGTTTGAGGTGCATGCTATTGATTGGATCTGCGAGCGGTTCTCCTTCTGGTGTAGCCAACTGATATGCCCCGGACCCGAACACAGCAGTGACAACATATGGGCCCAGCCAGTTTGATTCAAACTTACCCTGATGTTCTCTGTTTGGTTGGTTGCGAGGATTCTCTCGTAGAACAAGATCACCTACCTCAAATGTACGAGGTCTAACTCGGTGATTGTAGCTTCTGCTCATGCGCTGCTGATAGGCTTTGAGGTGATTGTATGCAGCTTGTCGTTTCTCATCAAGTAACTCTAAGTCCTGAAGGCGGGATACTCTGTATGCTTCATCATCGATGAGATTATGCAAGGAAACTCGTAATGATGGTATCTCGACCTCAATAGGTAAGATAGCTTCTGCACCATAGACCAATGAATAAGGAGTTGCACCTGTAGGGGTTCGAATGCTAGTGCGATATGCCCATAATGCTGGATTCAATTGAACATGCCAATCACGACCGGCATCATTGACTGTCTTCTTTAGGATTCTCAATATGTTTTTATTGGATGCTTCGGCCTGACCATTGCCTTATGGGTAATAGGGAGTGGAAAAGCGATGTTGGATATGAAATTTCTCACAAAGTTCACGGACATCCTGATTTTTGAAAAGAAGACCGTTATCTGTGATGATGGACATGGGTACACCATACCGGCAGATGATGTAATTGAGGATGAATGAGGCGATCTGCTTGCCGGTGACTTGGGTAAGTGGAACAGCTTCGATCCACTTGGTGAAATATTCGGTGGCGGTAATAATGAACTTATGGCCGTTGGATGAAGATGGATGGATTTTACCCACAAGGTCAAGGCCCCATTGACAGAAAGGCCATGGTGTCGTGATTGGTTGCAGTTCCTGTGCTGGTGCATGTATCAGGTCGCCATGAACTTGACATTTTTTGCATTTCCTGACAAAGTAGTAGGAATCCTTTTCCATAGATGGCCAATAGTATCCAGCTCGCATGATCTTCTTGGCTAGTGATGGACCACTTGAGTGAGTCCCGCAAATTCCTTCATGTACCTCTTCCAAAGCCTTTGTTATCTCATCCTCTTCCAGACATCGAAGGAGAGTACCATCAAGACCGTGTCGGTATAGGGTTTCGGCAATAATGGTATATCGAGCAGTTTGGCGAATGAAGGTTTTACGTTGGTTATTTGATTGGTTGGGAGGAAGGGTGTGATCGCGGAGATAGGTGTAGAACTCCCCGTACCATGGGGATTCGGAACCAACAAGGCGACATATCATTTCAGATTCAGGGATATCATAAGCGGGGATCCAAAGCTGTTCTACCAAGAACTCGTAGCGTGTTGAATTCTGTGGAAGATCTAGGAGAGATGCGATGGTAGCCATGGCGTCAGCAGCTCGATTCTGCTCTCTTGGTATCTGCTCAAAAGTGATAGTAGTAAATGATGTCTTTAGATTGTCCACCATTTGCTTATATGGCATGAGTTTATCATCTTTGGTCTGATATTCATCTGTTGCTTGTCGAATGATTAGTTGGGAATCGCCATATACTTGTAGTTCTTGTAATTTCCATTGTATGGCTAATCTGAGTCCTGTGATCAAAGCCTCATACTCTGCTATGTTGTTTGTGCATGGAAATGTGAGTCTGTAAGACTTCGGGATGCTATCACCTTGAGGTGTGATAAACAAAATGCCTGCCCCCGAGCCGTGCCTAGTGTATGAACCATCAAAATATAGTTTCCATGGTTGTGCTTCTATGAGCATGAATATCTCTTCATCTGGAAAATTGGAAATGAGAGGATGATCGCCTATGAGTGGTGCATCGGCTAACTGATCTGCAATGACCTACCCTTTGATAGCCTTACGGTCCACATACTCAATGTCGAATTCACTTAGAATCATTACCCATTTGGCCAAACGACCTGTCAATGCTGCTTTGCTGAGTAAATAATTGAGTGGATCAATCTTTGCAATGAGTTGTACCTTGTGTGTTAATAGATAGTGCCACAATTTAGTGGCTGCCAGGATTACTGCTAGGCAAGCTCGCTCAATAGGTGTGTAATTGAGTTCATAGCCAACCAGTGTGCGAGAGATGTAGTATACAGCACACTCTTTTCCTTCTGCATTATGTTGTGCCAGTAGTACACCCAATGCTGTACTTGTTGCCGAGATATAGAGTAATAACGGTCTACTTGGATCTGGTGGCATCAGCAATGGTGGATTCATGAGATAGTCTTTAAGCGTCTGAAATGCTTGTTGGCATTTGTCATCCCACTGAAAGCGTATGTTCTTGTGTAGCAGATGTGTAAATGGGTGACACTTATCAGCCAATTGTGCAATGAATCTTCGGATGGATTGAAGCCGTCCTTGTAGTGTCCTTAGCTGACTGATATTCTTTGGAGGTGGCATGTCCATGATTGCTTTTACCTTTGCTGGGTCGACCTCAATACCTTTGCTTGAGACAATGTATCCTAGAAGCTTCCCGGAGGTCACTTCGAAGACACATTTCTTTGGGTTGAGTCGAACATGATATTGTTCCAGTCTATCAAAGATTCTCTCTAATATGTCCAAATGACCTTCTCTAGTGAGTGATTTTGCTAGTAAGTCATCCACATAATCTTCCATCATAGTATGCATCATGTCATGGAAGATGGTGGTCATTGCTCTTTGATAGGTTGCTCCTGCATTCTTTAGACCGAAAGGCATTACATTCCAGCAGTATGTGCCCCATGGACATGTGAAGGCTGTCTTATGTTGATCTTCGGGTGCGATCTTTCTTTGATTGTATCCTGAAAAGCCATCCATGAGTGAAAGCATGGCATGTCCTGCTGTCAGATCCACTATGATGTCGATATTTGGAAGGGGGAAGTCATCCTTAGGACATGCCTTATTCAGATCTCTGAAGTCAGTACAAATGTGGATGCCCCCTTTTGGTTTGCCGACTGGCACAATGTTGGAGATCCATTCTGCATAATCAATTGGTCTAATGAAACCAACATCCAAGAGTTTCTTGAGTTCTGTTTTGACTAGCACGGCAATCTGAGGATGCATCTTACGAAGCTTTTGCTTGACAGGTTTGGCTCCTTCTGCTACTGTGAGATGATGCATGACTAAATCAGGATCAAGCCCAGGCATGTCTGCATATGACCATGCGAAGTTGATCTGACGCTTTTGGAAGAACTCTATAAATTTAGGCTGTTCCTCTGGAGTGAGAAGAGATGCCAGATGTATGATATGAGGATTTTCAGGAGTCCCCACATTGTATTCTTTGGTTTCCTCGATGAGAATCGTTGATCGTTCCTGTTGTGCATTAGCAGGGAGAATGTCAAACCCTTCATCCTCAGGTGCCTCAAAGAGGTTTTCACCGTTGGATACGCTCTTTCTTTTTACTTTTGTCGGATCAAACAGTGCCACAGTGTGGTTTTCACTGGAAGATCCATGTTTTATTGTTATATTTTTGCAGCTGAAGGGTTTGGCATCCGCCCCGAAGTATGCTGCGCTATTAAGTTGAATGGCGAATCCAGCTTTGTGATCCCCGCTTGGTAGATTATCCCTTAATTCCAAAAAGTCAATGATAGCCTCATCGTTCTGGAAGAGGTCAAGACATGGGGGATTTGGTTAGTTCCATTCGATGAGTTCAGGGTGGATAATGGGCATTACGTCATCGATTAAGTTAAGTTCGTTAGAGGTATCAGTGAGGGTTAAAACAGTGTGGTGAAGGTTGTTGATGGTACTCTCCCTGTCAGAATCAGGCGTAGGATGAGACGTAGGGTCTGTGGAAGATGTTTCTAGCTCAGGTACCCAAGTGGTCTTTATTTGTGCTTCTCCGTAAACAGGAATGTCTTTGCGTGGCGGAGGTGGTGATGTGTCTTCCTTATCTGAAGTGTTAAGCTGTACAGAATCAAATTCCCACTCATGTGAGTCAGTCTCTGAATCACTCTCCAGCATCCGATTACTATACCATACTGGGATGTCTTTGGAGTTAAACACGGCAGGCGTGATTGGTTTATGTACCTTTGAGGTGATCAGTGCTGCAGGAACCGTGATGGGGATAAAAGAATTTGTTACAGGAAGTATCGGTCGTGTTGCCTCAGTGGCTTCTGCAGGAACTGCTGGGGCCATAGATGCTGCTGCGGGTTCCAATATAGTTGCTGCTACAAATGGTGTTGCTGATAGGATTACCGCTGTGGATGGGATTACTGTTTCGATTGGTGGGATGTTTGGTACTGGTGATGGTTGTGGTGGGGTTGTGAGCCTCGATGGGGCAGTGGGGATAATGTTTGATGGTGCTTTGATTATGAAAGGTGTCCTCTTTGCAGTAGGTGGGCAAAATGGTTTGCTAGGTTTTCCTTTGAATCTGAGTTTAGGAAGGACTTCTTTTTCAAAGCCTAGGCCTGTATTACCTTTGGGCTTGAATTCTGGTAGCAGTGGTTCTTGTCGTCCTTATTTGCAGGATCCCAAAGCACTTTGACCATCATACCCCATTCTTTGCATAATGAGGAGGCCTTTGCCATACTGGTCCGTAGGAAGTGTAACTCGCGGTATGTCAGTGGTGATGGGATCTTTATAGATCCATGCTGCTAGGTCCTCATCTTGTGTCTCTTCCTCTTGACTCTTTCCAAGGACGAAAGGCGTCAAAGCACATGCAGGCGTGACTATGGATTGTTGGAGCAACTGCTGAGGTTTACCATGCGTTCTAGGAGAAGTAGGCATTTGTCCTACACAAAAGAGCTGACTCAAGTTATATTCCCCAGGACCTTCCTCTGCAACTTTCATCTTAAGCTTCTCTTGCTTGGGTATAGGAGTGTTTGAACTGGTAAGAGAGGCGGGATTTACATATGATGTGGAGAAAATGGCTTCCCTATTATTAGGAACAGTAATCTCTGGTTGATGGCTGATATTATGGCAAAATGCAAAGGGATTTGCATCGCCTAGGATTGTGATCTCTGCACCATTATGTGGGAACTTGATACATTGATGGTAGGTAGATGGAACAGCTTGCATGGCATGTATCCAAGGTCTCCCTAATAATAGATTATATGGCAGAGGAAGGTCCAGAACCTGACAAATGATATGCTTTACCACAGGGCCCACTCGGATTGGTAGTACCACAGCTCCTTTGGATGAACGCTCTGCATCATCATAGGCCTTGATGGTGATCTTCTTGCGAGGATCCACTGATTCTATTGCATATCCCAATGCTGTGACCAATTGTAGTGTGCAAATGTTTAGGCCTGCTCCATTATCGATCAAGACTCGCTTGATCCTGTGTTGGTTGACAAAGCCTTCAATGTGGAGTGAGGCGTTATGAGGTTGTTGGAATGAAGAGTTGTCACTTTCGGAAAAAGTGAGACAAGGTGATGACTTTAGATTTCCAACCATGGCTTGAAATTGGTCCGTGTTCAGGTTTGCAGGGACTGACGCCTCTTGGAGTGCTTGATCCAAGATAGTTTTATGAGATGGTGACAGGCGTAATAGCTCTAAAATGGATATAAGCGCAGGCGTTTTGTCTAATTGTTCCACAAGATTGTACTGCTTTGGGATGGAGGTGGTGCCTTGTGGAGCTGCCTTGATGGTAACTTTGCCGCGACGCGTAACAACATTGCAATTTGAGGTGGGATTTTTGAAGGTGATAGTTGCAATTTGTTCACTGGCATCATACAGATGATTGACAGTGTAATTATACGCAGCCTGCGTATAATCAGTGGTATCAGGACCTCGTCTAGAAGTGGAAGGACCCCTTTGATCTTGCGATGGAAGTGGATTTTTGAACATCTGATGATCATTATTGGTTGTTTTTGGGTCATGCCCTTCAATTTCAATTTCTCCTCGGTCAATAAGATCCTGAATGAGATCTTTCAATCGATGACAATTACTTGTCTTGTGTCCTCTTCCTTGATGGAATTCACAATGTTCAGTATCTCTCCACCATGCCGGTTTGACCTGAGGCTCATAATTTGATAACTTAGGTAGAGTGATCAAATTCTGAGAAATGAGTTGTCGCATCACTGTTTCAATGGGTTCCCCTAGGGGAGTGTATGTGCGTTTTTGTTTTTGTGGACGAGGTCTTGGTTCATCATGAGATGTGATGCGACCTTGATTAAGAGGAACATTTGTGTTATTTTGAGGTGGAGGATTTTGCCCTGCAAACCGAACCACAGGTTGTGCATTTTGGACAGTCCGAGCATCCACAACTCCATCGTTGATGATATTCTTATTCTTGTTCCAGAAGTTCGGTTTATCGCTATTGAAGCGCGGGCGAGGACCATCTTTGGGTTCATTAAAGATTTTGATGAGTCCTTTTTTGATGAGTGCCCGTTCACACTTTATACCTTTGATGATCATATCATTAAAAGAATCTGTATCTTTGACATCCAGGTGAAATTCCATTTCTTCGTTTAAGTTGGAAATGAAAATTTCCACTAGTTCTCGTTCAGGTAACTGAAGAGAACGTCTGCTAGACATTTGGCGCCATCGTTGCAGGAATACTGAGAATAATTCACCTGGTTTTTGTTTGGTGTTGCATAGATCAGCCATGGTGATGTCGCGTTCAATATTATAAGAGTAATGAGATAGGAACTTCTGGATGAGTTCCTCAAATGTTCTTATGCCACCTGGTAGTTGGGAAAACCATGATGTGGTTGTTCCTCCCAAGCTTTGGGGAAAAAGGCACATTAAGTATGTGTCTTCATATGCAACTTCGAGACAAGCGGAATGAAATTCTCAGACATGATCGCGGGGATCTCCCTTTCCTCTATATTTTTCGAATTTTGGTGTTTCGAACCCGCGTGGAAAGGGTGGCATATAAAGATTCCTATCAAACGGATAGGGACAGATGTCGTTAAGTGAGAATTGATTGGTTTTAACACCACTATGAAGTTGTTGGGCGAGATTCTCGACTTGTTGCCGCAACATTTCCATTTCATTAGGAGGAGGAGGTGGTGGGTTACCTCGAGGGATGTTATATCTGATGGGATCTCTATGCCTTTCCTCCTCATGGCGACTTTGTCTTTCTGATGCTTGTCTTAATTGGGCAAGATCAAAGTCAGAGGGGAGTTTGGCTCCTTCTTGAGCGAGTCTTAAAAAGTGAGCATCCGCATTGCTCCTTAGTATTTCATCAAATAATCTGTTAAAATGAGGATTATGCTGAACCCTTTCGATTGTTGAAGGAGTGGGTGTACCTGGGTTTTCATCATTCCCATTTCCTCCAAGTGCTTCTTGAAATTCATTGAGGTTGTCCTCTTCTTCCTCAATTTCTATTTCTCGCTGCCTTGATCGCGATCGGGTTTGAGCCATTTTGTTTGCAAGTTTGTTTTTGAAGTTGATTGAAGATGATGATGAGTGGTGATGAAATGAAAGATTGATTGGTTGGTGATTTGTGTTGTATGGGGATCTCTAGCACTTTAAGGTAGATGTAACCGAAATTCCTTCTTTGAATTGCTTGTTTGTTTGATAAGTTTGGATGTGATAAGGTGTAGAGAAATCTGAGATGTGTTACAGATTTTGACTACCTAGTAATGAGAGGATTCACTCATGAACTAGTTTTAACCTGCGTAGATGTGTCTCTTAGGATGAGCTTATCCTAGATGTAGAAACAATCTAAAAAGTGATGTGATGTGTTTGATTTCAAGCAATATCTAAAAGAGAACTTGGGACAAGAACCTCTCAATGTTTTAAGAGTTTTGAGATGGATTGATGATGAAATGATGATGGATGAGAAAGATGATGGATGAAAATGTTTTCAACTTCAATAAAAACTTTGTGTTACAAATGGGACAAACTCTATCTCTTCCCTTTCAGGCGTTGGTGGCACTTCTCGAGCTGTGTTATAGGTGATACAGATGTTTGGGAAGAAGTTGGGATTAATCTTTCCTCCTTGATTTTTGTGATAACTCAAAGCTCTATATTGCATAAAAGCTCTGCGGTTCAATGATTCTGAATCAAACTCGTTTGTTTTACCTTGAAGGTATAGACGCATGCGATGTAGAAAGACTCTATGGGAGACAAAGATTTGTCGATTGATATAGAAGAATTTCCTCCTTTTGATCAAAGCCTTTGAGCTTAGTGGTCTCCTTTTCAAGGTGATATTCTGATGACACTTCTTCTTTCGCAAGATGTGAAGAATGGTCATAAAATGTGATTCTTCGTTGTTGGCACTGTGTTTTTGGTATTTTTGGTTGTGTTGACAGATGTTGGATGAATACTTTGTTTTTGGAATTGATTTTCTGATTTTTCTTTGACAAGAAAACAAAGCAAGCACACAAACACAAGATTGTAGCCTCAAAGGCACAAATGAGTATGGGTCTAGATTAACCCAATCCTTGGACTTGTTTCTGACCCTTCCTTTAGATGTATATTAAGGTGTAATTCCAAAGCCTGAAGTCGGCTCAATTTGCTCTAGGTCTGTAAAACGAACACACTTCAAACACGCTTTATCCCTATGGTCAAATGGCCAGTTGTGATAAATTTAGCCCACATCTTGATATTTCTTCGACTTTGGTACTACATACCTTATGAATCCCGCCGTGGCAGGTAAGGATGTGATATACTAAGTCTTGCGCGAGTATAACAAATAGATGATCCCTATGATGGGGGAGTCACCACTTTTATCAAGCCACAAGTGACCTTTCAAAAAGCTATGTTTCTACTCAAGGAAATATGTATGGTGAGTATCTTGGGAGCAAAACCATCTATGCTCTTGCACTAAATTATACCTCAAATATCCTCAATCAATAGAACAGGTGGGCTACTACTTAAAGGTGTTTAGTCATGTTCGATGGCTTTGGACATAAGTTCATTCTGCAGTGACTCACTCAAGAGCCTTGTAACTGGTGGTGGGGCCCATTTGTCCTTTCAGCCAGTTACACTGTAGGAACAGCTATACCCAAGGCTACAGCTTTCGCTCTCACCTGATTTCTATAGCGGCTCGAAGGATTTACCGCTCGAGGTCGTTCCCAAGAGTATCGATCCCTTGGCAGGCCTCTCTTAAAAAAATAAAATTTTGAGTGTTACTAACACTTTTCTCTTGCACCTAGGACCACGAGAGCCAAGGGAGAGGATAGTGTGTGTTAGAAGTAGGTCCACTCGACTGACTTTTGTGCACAAGCGTGCCAAACACAAAATTCACTTGTTCTTTTTAATCCATCATGGCAATATGATCTAACTATTTGGAGATGTTGCTCCAACAGTCATGGTGTTCTTTTTAACTCCAAAGGCAATGTGTTTTGTAATCTAGAATTTGGAAATTCTGGTCAACTTAATGAAAAACACGTTTTTGCTTGAAGGAAAATTTGTTTTTGCCAAAAAATCAAGACAAGTGGATTGTTCATTTTACTGCACCAAAAATTTGAAGTGTGGATTGTGATTTTTAAGTCCCAATTGATGCAAGAAATAAAGTTTGTTTGGTTGATTTTAAGCACCAAAACAAAATGTATCCCTAACTAGAAAACAATGAAACTATTTTTTTGTGTTTTTAAGTTCTTTTTAAGCACTAAATAAAAAATTTTGTGATTTTTGTTGTGTTGTTAACCTACACAAAGAAAAGAAACAAGTTAAGAAAATTAATGCTCACGGGGGGGGCTTCCACAAGCCTAATTTTTGATTTTTCGGTTACAAGTCCATTTGGGCGACACTCTGTCGCAATAGCGCTATTCTGTGTTTTTACAGAAGCGCTGATTAATACAAAAGCGCTAGTCTGCGTGAGCATAAGCGCTAATTTAAACAGTAGCACTTAAAGAAAAGAAAATCCCGAGAAGACAAAAGCTCTAGAATTGTGTCAATAGCGCTGAAATGGTGACAATAGCGCTGGAATGTTATCAATAGCGCTGAAACATTTTTAATAGCGTTACTTGAGGGTCAATAGCGCTAAAAGAAATTTTTCAATAGCGCTAAAACGCGTTCAATAGCGCCGAAGCGCGACCTGTGTGGCAATTTCAACAAGAAAAAATGTTAATTTCAAAAATGAAGATCAGAAGGTTGCGTGTTCGATTCACGTCGGGTTCACCAAATGATGCCCTCCTAAATGGCACAATGTTAGTCTAAGATCAAACAACACAAAACACACAAGATGTTAGAGTTAATCAATCAAAAACCAAAACATACGAAGGCATTCCAAGAGAGATACTAAAAACACATACTAATGAATCTAACTAAAGAAGTAAGACAATGAGATATCTCCAACTATCTCTTAACATGACATTAGCTCTTTCTCCCTTGTTCCTCTCCTCTCCAAGTTCCAAAATAGTGTAGCTCTCAGCAGCTTTTTGCACTATGGATGCTTATGGAGGATTGAGATTGTAGAATAGCTCCAAACATGAAATGAAAAGCTATTTTAATGCTAAAATGATATATTTTAACCAAAAGACAAAAGATTAGATTGTTTATGCTAAAATGGTCTCTAAAATGGCTATAGTCTAAATGCATACAAGTTTTCAGGATCTGGATTATGAAGGAATGGGCTCTATTTATAGGAAAAATGGAGCAATGGATGGTTGAGATTGAGCAATCTCAACAAGGGTCAGGATTGAATGATTTCAAATCCATGTGAGGGCTTTCAACCCAATCCCAGGATGACAAGTGTCAATGTGAGATAGGTTGAGAGGAGAGGGAATAAGCATTAAATGCCTGATATGACCTTGGGATTTTGAGTCAAGGTTGGTTGAATGAATAAACTCTTTATTCAAAGAATAAAGCTTTTATCCAATGGATAAATTCTTGTGCAAATGTGAAATGGATGAATATGGTCAAAACAATAAATGTTTGGGGAGACAAGATTGAAATAACCATAAATGGTTATGTAAGAGCCATAAATGGTCATGTAAGAGCCATTAGTGGTCTTGGAAGACTTTGGAGGTTAATTTGTTGAACACACAAAGCTTTAAATGCTTTTCAAAGACTTTGGAGTCTTTGAGAAGTGACTCCATTTTGCTTAGGAATGTGACAATAATTAGGGGATGGATTAGGCTAATTAGGAAGGGGTTAGAAGAATCTAGAAGGGGATTAGATTTGCAAGTGGATTTGGTGGGTGAGGGAAAAATAGAATTTTAAAATAAAAATTCATTTATTTCAATAAATGTGTGCAAGTTGCATTTGTAGGAAAATGCAAGTGGGGGGGGAGGATAATGATTTAAATAAATGTTTTATTTAATTTATTTAAAAGAGGAAAATGGGGATTTAATTAAATAAATAGATTTTATTTATTTAATTGATTTGTATTTGGTTTAATGAATTAATTTAAAATAAATTGAATATTTTATTTAATTAATAGAAGAATGTTTGGGGATGAATTAATTAAATATTAATTTAATTAATTGGTGGCTAGTGGATTTTTAATCAAATAAATATGAAATATTCATCTAATTAAAATGGACAGATTTATGTGACTACAGTACTTACTCAGCAAAGCAGCATTAACATGCCGCTTGGCCAAATGGGTGATGATTCTAAGTAAATTTGACATCGAGTATGTGGACCGTAAGGCTATCAAGGGTCAAGTTATTGCAAATCAGTTGGCCAATGCACCACTCATAGGCGATCATCCTCTCATTTCCAATTTTCCAGATGTAGAGATATTCATGATCACAGTAGCACAACCATGGAAATTATACTTTGATGGTTCATAAACTAAGCATGGCTCGGGGGCAGGCATTTTGTTTATCACACCTCAAGGTGACAGCATCCCAAAGTCTTGCAGGCTCACATTTCCATGCACGATCAACATAGCTGAGTATGAGGCCTTGATCACATGACTTTGACTAGTTGTCCAATGGAAGTTAAAAGAGCTACAAATATATGGCAACTCCCAACTGGTCATCTGACAAGTAACAGATGAATATCAGACCAAGGATGACAAACTCATGTCATACAAACAAATGGTGGACAGTTTAAAGGCATCATTTACTACTATCACCTTTGAGCAGATACCTCAAGATCATAATCGAGTTGCTGACGCAATGGCTACTATCGCATATCTCCTCAATCTTCCACAGAATTCAACACACTATGATTTCTTGGTAGAACAACTTTGGATTCCCGCTTATGATATCCCCAATCTAAGATGATATGTTGCCTTGTCGGTTCCGAATCTCCATGGTACGATGAGTTCTACACCTATCTACACGATCGAACACTTCCTCCTAACCAATCGAATAACCAATGTAAAACCTTCATTCGCCAAATCGCTCGATATACCATTATTGCTGAAACCCTATATCAACGCAGTCTTGTTGGTACTCTCCTTTGATGTCTAGAACATGATGAGATAACAAAGGCCTTGGAAGAGGTACATGAAGGAATTTGTGGAACTCACACAAGCGGCCCGTCCCTAGCAAAGAAGATAATACATGTTGGATACTATTGGCCGTCCATGGAAAAAGACTCCTATTATTTTGTCAGAAAATGCAAGAAATGCCAAATTCATGGAGACCTGATACATGCACCAGCACAGGAATTGCAACCAATCACAACACCATGGCCTTTTTGTCAATGGGGACTTGACCTTGTGGGTAAAATCCATCCATCTTCATCCAACGGCCACAAATTCATTATTACCGCCACAGAATACTTCACAAAGTGGATTGAAGTTGTTCCACTTACCCAAGTCACTGGCAAGCAGATCGCCTCATTCATTCTAAATTACATCATCTGTCGGTATGGTGTACCCATGTCCATCATCACAGATAACAGGCTTCCTTTCAAAAATCAGGATGTCTGTGAACTTTGTGAGAAGTTTCACATTCAACACTGCTTTTCCACTCCCTATTACCCACAAGGAAATGGTCAGGCCGAAGCATCAAATAAAAAACATATTGAGAATCCTTAAGAAGATAGTCAATGATGTTGGTCATGATTGGCATGTTCAATTAAATCCATCACTATGGGTGTATCGAACTAGCATTCGAACCCCTACAGGTGCAACTCCCTACTCACTGGTCTATGGAGCCGAAGCTATCTTACCTATTGAGGTTGAGATACCATCTCTACGGGTTTCCTTGCATAATCTCATAGATGATGACGCATACAAAGTCTCACGTCTCCAAGATTTAGAGCTACTTGATGAAAAACAACAAGTTGCATACAATCACCTCAAAGCCTATCAGCAGTGCATGAGAAAAAGCTATAATCATCGAGTTAGACCTCGCACATTTGAGGCAAGTGATCTTTTTCTTCGAGAGAATCCTCGTAACCAACCAAATAGAGAACATCAGGGAAATTTTGAATCAAACTGGTTGGGTCCATTTGTTATCACTATTGTATTTGGGTCTGAGGCATATCAGTTGGCTACTTTAGAAGGAGAACCGCTAGCAGATCCAATCAACAGCATGCACCTCAAATGATTTTATACATAAGATGTACAGAGCATCGGGATCCCATACATACCAGAAAAACACCAAAAACATTTAGATAAAATGTCCTAAGGAAAAATAAAACAGTCAAAATAGTAAAGAAAAATTATGCATCCAAATGGTGAACAACCACTCCGGTGGCACCTTGGGTAAGTGCGATTGTGAAAACCTAGCAAATAGGTGCCACTCGTAAAGGCTATGGCTCCATTTTATTTCAAACTTGTTGTGATCACATTCCACTCATTCATCAATCAAAACCATGGCTTGTTATTGATCTACAATCAAGGATAGTACTTCATGTGTCTTGCATCCCGCTTTTTCATAGTCATGTTTAAACTGGGGGCAATACCCTTAACATATTGATGGAAGTGGATTCTGCATTACTTGTGATTCATTGGGTTCTTCATTCAGAAAACTATCTCACAAAATACCAAAAACATTCAAAATTGTCTCACAAAATATCAAAAATATTGGAAACCAATCAAAATCCAAAAACATTAGAAAACATCAAAAATCAATCAAAAATATGGCAACACTTTATACATACGAATCCAAGCAGATACAAACAAACATTGTGAAATACTCAAACAATGACCACTTATCACATCAACCAAACAATCAACATCAAACACACAAACTATCTAAACAAGGATGCATCCTTCCTTACCAAAACAAAGACAAGATCACATTTTCTTTGACAAGAAAATTTTGTTTGAGCTATCAAATACTTGATTGATTTGTAGGTTATTTATTCATTTATATCAGGTTCTTACGCTACTCCGAGATATCCACAAGTGATTAGAGTGGCCAGGATGGTTCCTAAGCATTGTTTGTATGTCTTCTGCGAATTAGTCCAATGAAGTTCTCGGGCATGTACTAATGGTGTGTACGTGGGAAGTTCACTAAGCTACGTGATCTTATGCAAAATACAGTCATGGATCACTACGAATTGCTGACTACAGCGTATACCTCAACCATATGAGCATGAACCATTATGGAGGGTCCATATTCCATATTCTTTATTTATTTATGTTGCTTGCTCGCAGGTACAATGCTCCAAACTTGGTTCATACTGCCATGTCCAAGATTAATACTACCATGCTCAATGATGAAAAATAAAAGCACTATGGATTGTCATTCCATCTCATTTGTATATATTTCATTTCATTGCATTCCATCCCTCCATACATTCATAATAGTTGCATATCATTCATACATAGTAATGGAAATGGATGCATACTCTATTTTCCTCTTCTTCCATAGGAATGAGTCATAGGTCCTCCATTTCTTCTATCTAACAGCGAAACCCCCCACCCTCCCCATCTCGATAATCAACATCACATACCCTACATCATGCCCCATCAAATCAATCAAGCCACGTTCATCACCATCCATCTCTAATAGGAGGGGTTGTGTTTCCTATCCTAAGTCATCCTATAAGCCAAGCAAGTTACTATGTCTGCACAGGTACATCGACTCACACACACCTAGACTATCAACAGATACTCTAATCAAGTATCTTCGGGTCTCAACAGGTAATCGATCATGGTAATCCTAGACTACATCGGGCATTTATAATAATGACCTAGTCTCAACGGGGCTGCTATGATTAACCACAACCATCCATCATATGCACACACTAACAATTGATCAACCAATCAAACACAATCCAACAAACAATTAAATCAATTGTCTAAGTCTCAAAGAGTATTTTGCTTCATATACCTTGACTTCATTGGGCAATTACATCAATTGTCTAAGTCACATCAAGTCACTTTGATTCACTTACTCAAAATTTATCCTATCCAAGCGAACAACTGACATCAACTTTAATGCTTTGACTGGACTAGGGAAATCTAACCAATTGCACCAGATTGTCCAACCATTTTGATCAATTATATAGCATCAATCAAAATCACAACACCACATTTGCACCGTATCTCCTGCATAACCTACAGGTACTCACTAGCTTGCCATTTCTCCATATTCACTATGTTTTCTTCCATTCTTTCACCATTATTGCTAATTTCTTCTATTCTACCTCCCCATGTTAATGTTGAGGCGTTATGAGGTGACAGATATTTAGGCCTGCTCCATTATCGATCAAGACTCACTTGATCCTATGTTGGTTGATAAATCCTTCAATATGGAGTGAGGCGTTATGAGGTTGCTGGAAGGATGTATTGTCACTTTCAGAGAAAGTGAGACATGGTGATGACCTCAGATTTCCAACCATAGCTTGAAATTGATCTGTATTTAGATTCACAGGGACTGACGCCTCTTGGAGAGCTTGATCCAAGATTGTTTTATGGTGATGACCTCAGATTTCCAACCATAACCATAGCTTGAAATAAAAAATTTAGCCCAACAACTCCACAATGGTGTGAAAACAAACCAGTTTTCACTTAATGATATTTGTCCCTATCCCTTTGATAGGAATCTACATATGCCACCTTTTCCGCGAGGGTTTGAAACACCTAAGTTTGAAAAGTACCGAGGAAAAGGAGACCCTCGCGATCATGTTAGATAATTTCATTCAGCTTGCCTAGAAGTGGCATATGAGGACACATACCTAATGCGACTCTTTCCTCAAAGTTTGGCAGGGACAACCATGCAATGGTTTTCCCGACTCACAGGCGACATTAGGACATTCGAAGAAATGGTCCAGAAATTCATTGCACATTACTCACATAACATTAAACGCGATATCACCATGGCCGATCTATGTAACACTACAATATGGAGTGAGGCATTATGAGGTTGCTAGAAGGATGTATTGTCACTTTCAGAGAAAGTGAGTCATGGTGATGACCTCAGATTTCCAACCATAGCTTGAAATTGATCTGTATTTAGATTCGTAGGGACTGAGGCCTCTTGGAGAGCTTGATCCAAGATTTTTTTATGAGATGGGGATAGGCACAAAATCTCTAAGATGGAGATAAGTGCGGGTGTCTTATCTAATTGTTCAACAAGGTTATACTGCTTTGGGATGGAAGGTGTGCCTTGTGGAGCTGCTTTGATGGTAATGTTGTTGCGATGTGTAACAACATTGTAGGTAGACTTTGGATTTTTTATGGTAATGGTTGCAATTTGTTCATTGGCATCATATAGGTGGTTTATAGTGTAATTATAAGTAGCTCGCATATAATCAGTGGTATCTGTATTTCACCCTGAAGTGCAAGGACCCCTTTGATCTTATGATGGAAGTGGATTTTTAAACATAAGATGATCATTGTTTATTGTTTTTGGGTCATGTCCTTCAATTTCAATCTCACCTCGGTCAATGAGATCCTGAATAAGATCTTTCGATCTATGACAATTGCTTGTTTTATGCCCTTTCCCTTGATGGAATTCACAATGTTCATTGTCTCTCCACCATAAAGGTTTAACCTGAGGTTTCTAATTGGACGTCTTTGGTAGGGTCACTAAATTTGAAGAGACCAACTGACGTAACACTGTTTCAATAGGTTCCCCTAAAGGAGTGTACGTTCGTTTTAGTTTATAATTTTGTTGGCATTATCTTGGTTCTTCTCGTGGTACATTACGTCCTTGATTTGGTGGGGGGGGGAACCGTGTTGGTCTTAGGAGGGGGGTTTTGCCCTGCAAAGCAGACCACAAGTTGTGCACTTTTAATAGTTCTTGCATCTACAACCCCATCATTGACGATGTTCTTGTTTTTATTCCAAAATTTATATTTATCACTGTTGAATCGCGGGCGAGGCACATCTTTGGGTTCATTTTATATTTTGATAAGACCCTTTTTGATGAGGGCCCTTTCACATTTTAAACCATGTGTGATCATGTCATTGAAAGACTTTGTACCTTTCATGTCTAAATGAGATTCCATTTCTTCATTCAAGTTGGAAATAAAGATTTCCACTAGTTCTCTTTCAGGTATCTGAAGGGAACGTCTGCTAGACATTTGTCGCCCTTGTTGCAGGAAAGCTGAAAATAGCTCCCCTGGTTTTTGCTTAGTGTTACATAGATCGGCCATGGTGATATCTCGTTCAATGTTATGTAAGTAATGTGCAATGAATTTCTGGACCAGTTCTTTGAATGTCCTAATGCCACCTGTGAGTTGGGAAAACCATTGCGTGGTTGTCCCTGCCAAACTTTGAGGAAAGAGTCGCATTAGGTATGTGTCCTCATATGCCACTTCTAGGCAAGCTGAATGAAATTCTCTAACATGATCGTGAGGGTCTCCTTTTCCTTGGTACTTTTCGAACTTAGGTGTTTCAAACCCTCGTGGAAAAGGTGGCATATGTAGATTCCTATCAAAAGGATAGGGACAAATATCATTAAGTGAAAGCTAGTTTGTTTTCACACCACTGTGGAGTTGTTGGGCTAAATTTTTGATTTGTTGTCGTAACATGTCTATGTCATTTGGAGGAGGAGGAGGTGGGGGATTTCCTTGATGAAGGTTGTATCTAATGTGATCTCGACCTCTTTCATCCTCATTAAGACTTTGGCATTCTGATGCTTGCCTTAGTTGTGCAATATCAAAATCAAAGGATAGTTTGGCTCCCTCTTGGGCAAGTCTTAAAACGTGAGCATCAGCATTGCTCCTGAGTATTTCATCAAAAAGTCGATTGAAGAGAGGGTTGTGTTGTGCCCTTTCTATTGTTGCAGGAGTAGGAGTACTTGAATTTTCATCATTTGTGTTTCCTCCAAGGGCTTCTTGGAATTCATTGAGATTTTCCTCCTCTTCCTCTTCAATTTCTAGTTGTCTAGACCTGGATCTGGTTTGAGCCATTTTGTTTATAATTTTTTGTTGAAGTTTGGTGAAAATGATGATGAGTTGGTGATGAAATGAAAGATTAATGTTTGGTGGAGTGTTTGGCATATGGATCCCTAGCACTAAAGGTAGATGTTACCAAAGTCCTTCCTTGAATTGCTTGTTTTTTTTTGTTGACAATGTTTGATATGATAAGGTTTAGAGAGATCTGAAATGTGTTACAAGCTCAACTACCTAGTAATGAGAGGATTCACTCATAGACTAGTTTTAACATGCGTAGAAATGCCTCTTAGGATGAGTTTATCCTAGATGTAGAGCCATTCTAAAAGTGATGTGTTGTGTTTGATTCAAGCAATATCAAAATAGAACTTAGGACAAAAACCTCTTGATGTTTTGAGAGTTGGAATGGATTGGATGAGATGTGAATGTGATAATGGATGAAATGTGAACTTCAATAGAAACTCTGTGTTACAAAAGGAACAAACTCTTCCTCTTCTCTTTCAGGGGTTGGTGGTTCTTCCCTAGCTGAGTTATATGCGATCCAAATGTCTGGAAAGAAGGCAGGATTGATTTTGCCTCCCTTGTTTTGATGATAGCTCAAAGCTCTATATTGAGTAAAAGCTCTGCGGTTTAATGACTCTTAATCAAACTTGTTTGATTTTCCTTGAAGATATAGACGCATGTGACGTAAGAAGGTTTTATTTGAGACAAAGATTTGTCTATTAAGATAGAAGAATTTCCTTCTTTTGATGAAAGCCTTTGAGCTCAATGGTTTTTTCTTCAAATTGATGTGTTGATGAAGATTCTTCTTTCTCAAGATGTGAAGAAAGGTCATATAGTTTGATACTTTTGTTGTTGCACTTTTTTTTATCTTTGTTGGTTTTTTTTGAAAATGTTTGTGTTGGATGAATACTTGTTTTGGAATTGGATTTTTTTGATTTTTTCTTTGACAAGAAAACATAGCAAGCACACAGACACAAGAATGTTGCCTCAAAAGGCACAAGTAAGTGTGGGTTTAGATCAACTGAATCTTTGGAATTTTATGACCCTTTCCTTCCAAATGTTTTTGAGTATGTTTTTCCAAGAATCCTGAAGTCGACTCAGTTTATCATTGGTCTTGACTTAAAATGAAGACACTTCAACCACACTTTATCCCTAAGGTCAAATGGCCAGTTGCGATAATTTTAGCCCACATCTTGATATTTCTTCAACTTTGGTACTACATACCTTATGAATCTCGTCGTGGCAGGTAAGGATATGATATACTAAGTCTTGCACGAGCATAACAAATAGATGATCCCTATGATGGGGGAGTCACCACTTTTATCAGGCTACAAGTAACCTTTCAAAAACCTATGTTTATACTCAAGGAAATATGTATGGTGAGTATCTTGGGAGCAAAACCTTCTATGCCCTTGCACTAAATTTATCACAAATATCATCAATCAATAGAACAAGTGCGCTTCTACATAAAGGTGTTTAGTAATTTTTAATGTCTTTGGACGTAAATTCATTCTGCAGTGACTCACTTAAGAGCCTTGTAACTTGTGGTGGGGCCCATTTGTCCTTTCGACAAGTTACACTGTAGGAACAACTATACTTAAGGCTACAGCTTTCGCTCACACCTAATTTCTATAGCGGCTTGAAGGATTTACCGCGTGAAGTCGTTCCCAAGAGTGATGTGTCTCTTGGTAGGCCTCTTCTAAAAATAGAAACTTTGAGTGTTACTAACACATTTCTCTTGCACTTAGGACCACGAAATCCAAGGGAGAGGATAGTGTGTGTTAGAGGTAGGACCACTCGACAAACTTTTTGCACAAGTGTGCCAGACACAAAAGACACTTGTTCTTTTTAACTTATCATTGCAATATGATCTAACTATTTGGAGATGTTGCTCCAACAGTAATGATGTTCTTTTTATCCTTCAAAGGCAATATGTTGAGTAGCTAGGAAAAATGAAATCCTGGTCAACTTAATGAAAAGCACGTTTTGCTTTGAAAGGAAAGCGCTTTTGAAAAACAAACAAGTTGATTGTTCTTTTTACTTGCACAAAAAGTTGAAGTGTGGATTGTGAATTTTAACTTGAGTTGATGCAAGGAAATCAATATTTGTCTTGTTTAGTTTTTAAGCACCAAAAATGAAGTGTTCAAATTGCCTATCTTGCATGAAAAACAAAGTTTGTTGTGTTTTTAAAGCACCAAAATGAAGTCTTTGAGGTTTGATTTTTAAGCACCAAAATGAAGTGTTTTGAAGTTAATTTTAACTTGCAATAAAATCAAGAAAAGTGAATTTCTAAAATTTTAAGCAATAAAATGGGTTAGTTCAAACCTTCACAAGAAACAAACAGCCAGTAAAATCCGCATACATGGTGGGCCTCTACAAGCCAAGAAAAATATTTATCGATTAGAAGGCATTTTTTACAATGCTCTGTTACAATAGGGCTACTCTATGTGAGAACAGAAGCGCTACTTAACACAAAAGCGCGACAGTAAGGACAAAAGCGCTAAAAAAAAAAATTATACAGAAAGAGGACAGCACTAAAACAGGAACAAACGCGCTGCTTAAGGTTCAATAGCGCTACACTATAGACAAAAGCGCTAATTTTGCGACTATAGCGCTATTGGGAAAACAATAGCGCTAAAAGACCAAATTGCGATAGCGCTGAAGCATGAACAAAAGCGTCGAAGAGCGACCTGTGTGTTAAGTAAAACAGTCAAAAAAAGTTAGTAGTTTAAGAAGGTTGCTCTTCGATTCACGTCGGGTTCACCAAATGATGCTCTGCAAAATGGGAGATTGTTAGACAAAAACCTGTGGTCGTATAACACATAAGATAAACAACAAACAAAGAGAAATGTTAGTGTTAATTAACCAAAGACTAATCTAAGTAGACATACCAAGAGAAACACTAAAAACATAATGAAGCATTTAACTATGAAAATAAATGCAAGAAGACGTCTCCAAATGTCTTCCACCATGCTTGTAGCTCCTCCTCCCTTGTTCCTCTCCTCTCCAAGTTCCAAATTAGTGTAGCTCTCGGCAGCTTTTTGCACTATGGATGTCTTATGGAGGTTCAAGATTGAAAAATGATTAATCTAAATGCTATGCAAGTGTGAACAAAAGCTAAAATAAGAGATTATCTAATTAGCTAGTGTTAATTTTAAACCAAAAGAGTGAATATGATTGATTTATGCTAAATGCTCTCTAAAAATGACTATAATGTAAATGCATACAAGTTTTCAGGATCTGGATTATGAAGAAATGGGCTCTATTTACAGGAAAAATGGAGCAATGGATGGTTGAGATTGAGTAATCTCAACAAGGGTCAGGATTGAATGATTTAAGATCCATGTGAAGACTTTCAATCAAATCCCAGGATGACAAATGTCAACATGAGATGGGTTGAGAGGAAAGAAAATAAGCATTAAATGCTTGACATGACCTGAGGGTTAACTTGAGAGGTAAAGTTAATGTTGAGTTGAGTGAATAAATTCCTTATTCAAAGAATAATGTTTTTATCCAATGGATAAACTCTTGTGCAAGAGTTAGTGAGGATAACCATGGTCAAAGCAATAAATGCTTGAGGAGACACATGGGTTACATGAGGGTTGAGTTAGGGGTCAAAGTCCCTAACCATGGGTGCAAGTAGATTTAACCATAAATGGTCATGTAAGAGCCATTAATGGTCATGTAAGAGTCATTAGTGGTTTGGAAGACTTTAGAGATTAGCTTGTTGGACACATAAAGCATTAAATGTTTTTCAAAGACTTTCGAGTCTTTGAGAAGTGACTCCAAGTTGCTTAGGAATGTGACAATAATTAGGAGATGGATTAGGCTAATTAGGAAGGGGTTTAGAAGAATCTAGAAGGGGATTAGGATTGCAAGTGGGTTTGGTGGGTGAGGGAAAATAAGATTTTTATTAAAATAAAATTTATTTATTTCAAGAAATAGGTGCAAGTTGCATTTTTAGGAGAATGCAAGTGGGGGGGATTTAATGATTTAAATAAATGTTTTATTTAATTTATTTAAAAGAGGAAAGGGGATTAAATTGAATAAAATAGGATTTATTCATTTAATTGATTATGAATTTGGTTTAATGAATTAATTAAAATAAATTGAATAATTTATTTAATTAATAGGAGAATGCTTGAAGATGAATTAATTAAATATTAATTTAATTAACTGGTGGCTAGTGGGTTTTTAATCAAATAAATAGCAAATATTCATTTAATTAAATTGGACAGATTTATGTGACTACAAAAATATTAGACTTTTTAGGAGCTCCTTTCTTGCTACCTAGGTATTGTACTGATAAAGCGATATTATTAGAGTTCACTTGTCAAATTTTGGAGATTCATAAGAAGCTTGTAGTGAAGCATAAGTGTAGCATACGATTTTCTCTCTCTTGAATTTAAAGATGTATAAACCACAAGTATGATATGATCCAAAAGGAAAGGCCAAGAAGTTTTTTGATTCTAAATACAAACACAAAGCGATAATGGAATATTTTAGGGATGATTGTCACAATGATTTTGATTTCTGAAAAGAGGGTTTTGCAAATTTGCACTGAAACACATGAAGGACATAGACATTGAAGATATTATACCATGTGATTTTATTAATGATAGAAATAGTTTCAATCAAACCTACGATCTATAAAATATAGACAGTTAGCCTTTGCCTTTGGTTAACTGGGTTGCTACAAAGGATAATGATTTAAAGATAATAAATAAGAATGTTGAGAATTATGCTTTAGGATGACTACAATTTCAATTGGCAAAAATAGGAAAGGGAAAGGAGAAAAAAAGAAATATGAAGAGTGATGCCATCTAGTATACAATAAAACCAATGTTGTGCCAACCCATAAGATCCTGGAAAGGTTGATAAAGAATTTGGAAAGGCCAAGAAGGTCAAGGCACCAACTTATGTCACAATGATGGTATGTTTCGGGGCAGTTCCTTTAGAACAATCTCCCAACCTAGCCAAAATTTATCATTCGTACGCCATCATTATATACTATGTAAGGCTTAATTTGCATCATCTCCATCTTTCGATAAAACCCCTTCACCACCTAAGACTTTTTTCTTCTACAACATTGGCAACAAGAAATGTCCAAAAGGAATATACAACTCAAAATTATATTGTTGAGGTAATACAGAAGGTGGAAGAACTTTGTAGAAGCATCAAAGTTATTTTTTAGAGTCCTCACTCTCCTCCAAAAAAAATAGATTCTCATTAGGAGGATATTTTTATTGAGATACAAATGATGAAGAGGTTAAAATAGAACAAGAGGATACTAGTGAATCTCCTCTACATATCCCTCCTCAAAAGAGAAATATCCAATCCCCTCCCTAGAGTTACCGAAAATAATAGACCATAGTTTGAACTCTTCCTTCTTCACCTTTATAATTGTAGAAAATATGACATTCTTCCTTCTCACCACAATAGTAATAATAGGGTATATCAAGTACTACTATATAGAATGTACCTCCTAGCCTAACTTGGCTCAAATTGGATTTTGTTGCCAGGATAAAGAATGTATAGGTACAACTATTGGACTTAGCAATTGTAATTGTAATGGTGAACAAATAAAAGGTCTAAAAGAAGCATGAAGTTCTCTCAGCTATTTGAATAAATCAAAATAGGGAAAGGATTTTTTGGAATAGTAGTTCCTACTGCTAATAAGGGCTCTAAGGATATGAGATCTTAGGATTATCAGGTGACCCAAGTTCTAATAAGGACTCCAAGGATATGAGATCTCAGGATTATTAGGTGATCCAAGTTAACTTGTGTAAATAGACAAGGGAAGATGAGGTAGTTCTCTTGAATATGTTGGAGAGTCGTTGAAGTTCTGAATTACAAAATGTCAAGAAACTAAGAAGAAACTGTAAAGCGGAAAATCGAACCCTAGGTGTTTCCCCCACTCCAAGGAGAAAGGAGGTCACTAGGATTGACGGTTTTCACTTAGGAGGGACTTTACATTCAAAAGAGGGGTTGAAACCCACAAGATCCAATCCCACACAATGCAAGACTAGATTCTAAATGAGTTTCAAGGGTTGAGACATCAAGGATACCCTCTTTTGTAAAGAATGTAGATAGAAAGATTGAACTAGGAGTACATGTGAAGTAGGAAAGATTCGCTTATAAATGGAGATAGGGATACGGGATGAAGCTACAGACCTGAAACTAGTAGTAAAATGTCGAGACGATGTTGTCCTGCAAATTTGAGCGAAAGTTGACGAGACGATGGCGCCCGGAGTGCACACGGTCCTCCGAAAAATCCGTGAAACGAAGGGGGATCTGTTCGTCTCTGCACAAGGATTCCAGATCTTCAATCACAGCCGCGTACCTGCAACCTACACACAGAAAAGAGAGGATGATTGGGGGGTTAGGGATTAGGGGTTTGCCTTTAGGTCAAACCCCGATTTTGGAATTAACCAAGAAATGAGAATGTTGTAAATGTAAATGTTTGTAATGTAAACAAGTACTGATACCTTGTTGTAAGAATGTTTGTATTCTTACATGCGAAGGTGTAATGGTGTTGTATGTTGTATGTTGTAGGTGATCTCCTCTTCAATGGTTGAATCCTTGTCTTGAATGCAACACTTAGCCTTGAATGGAGACTTAGAATGCTCAATTGCTTGAAGGAATGCTTGAATGCTTGAATGTTTGAATATTTGAATATCGCTTCCGCCTCTTGCACACATATGTTTTCCCTACCCCTTTTCTGGGAGGGGAAATGTAGTTTATATACTTGTCAATTAGGGTTAGGAGACTGATTTTTCCGACCTTAGGCCGACCCAACAACATTATTTTTCGAATTGCAAACTTAAAGACCCGATGCCCAACAAGAGACCGGGCCCAAAATAGGGCCAGGGACCAGGGCGTTGGGCGCCATGGTCCTGAGGGACCAAGGCGCTAGGCACCATGGTCCCACCTCCTGGGACAACAGGGTGCAAGGAGGATCAGGCCAAGGTGCAAAAAGATGCAGTTTTTGGTGTCGTAAACAAGTTTCAGGGTCTCCATTCAGGTTTAATGTTGCATCGCCATCGTGAAGACCCAAATGCAGTCAAAATTGCAAGTGTCGCAATTTTAGGATGCTACATTTAGCCCCCACTTTAGCGGGAGTATAAGCATACGCGCATACTTCCGGTAAAGTACAAGGAAACAACATTGAAAGACTTTCACCACGTCAAGGAGGCAAGATACACCAAACCCCTAGTGGACTAAGGATCTTACGACTTCGATTGACAAAGTAAAAGGGAAGATCACGAGGGAGAACCATGATTTTCAGTAGTAAGGTTCCTTCACTATCAGTCATGCAAGAAAAATACCAAAAATTTTCAAGGCAAAGCTAAGTTCGCCAAGAAATTTTTGAGAATCTTGAAGAGATATGGACGGAGTGTATGCCCCCCTACGTTAAAGCGATTGCACATGCCTCATCGGGGGTGATTGCTTTAAGGTAGTGATACACATAACAAATGAGAAGGTAAAGGAGCACGTTATTGCAAAGATTTAGCCCCCAAGTGTGAGATAAACCCAAGGATAATAAACACAAAACACAAAGCACGAGGTGACTTCTCTTTCCTTGGGGTCAATATGTTGTATGATAATTCATGTATATCATATGTATGTATACATAATTGTTCTTCATTCCCCAATCAAGGAAGGTCACCTAGAAGAAGGGAGCACATGTGTCTTTTGAGTCAACATGAGAGAGACCAAAAGAGATCTCAATGCTTTGCATCGTCCTCAAGTAGACAACACTAAGGACAACAAATAGAAGAATGGGAATAACACACAGAAGAAGCAACAAAAGAGATCAAGAGAGGAGGAGAGAGTCTGCTATGCTAATGAACTAGTCTAGCACGTCATCCACCCCCCGATCTTGCTGATCAATATTTCGGGAAGGTAGGAAACAAGCTAGAGGAGGAACATCCAACACAGCAGATGGAGCTATCACAAGATCCAAACAAGGGCTATGTTCATGTTCCAAGCCACGTTGTTCTTGTCTAGGAGCTAGGATAAGTGCTTTAGAAAATTTGTTAGATAAATGGTTATCAATATCAACATATTCATATTCACTATCAGAAGCAAGAAGAGTAACATTTTCATCATGAATAACATTTTCATCTATATCATCATCAAGATTTATAAAAATAGGATCTTTAACTCGCACAGGATCAAAACCATCATGCATCTTATGTTTAGGAGATTTTGGCTCAATTTTCGGCTGAGGAGAAAATGGAATAATACTAGCTGAAGGTGTTTTTGGGGATTGCAAAGTTTGAGAAGCAGCTGCAGGAGCTTTAAGACGACGCTTTCATCGGCGTTCACGCACAGAACGATTTCATCTAGTCTTAGTAGGAAGTTGAGAAGATTGAGGAGGAGAAATGTTCTCATCCTTATCACTTGGGTGTTTAGGTTGTGGTCTCTTAGGTTGGACAATAGGAGAAGAGGAAGGTCTCTTCTCTCTATAAGAGGAAGGAGGAGGAACTGCTCCATATAAAGGAGGAATATCTGGTTTAGGAAGGAGACCAAGTCCATTATGACGATGAGGTATAGGTCTACCTTTAGAAAGTTTATTAGACATAGACATAGTCACATCCATAGGGATGGGTTGGGAATCTTCTTGAGGAAAGACATTAGTTTTATCTTTCAAAGGAAGAACTTCCTTCTCAAGAACGATAGGAATATCAAGTTTGGGTGTTCTAGGTTCACTTAGAGATAGGATCATATCTTTTTTCCACTTTTGATAAGATTTGAAAAGATGATCACTTCGCGGTGGAAGAGATTGAAATTGTTTAGGCCAAAAATAATCAATAGGAATGCTAGAAGTTCTTTCAGCTGGTTTAAAGAGACTATGATTGACAGTAACAACTTCACCATTATGGGGAAATTTCAAACTCTTGTGAATAGGAGAAGCAATAGCTTTCATGGAAGATAGCCACGGATAGCCTAGCTTCACACGAAATTGTTCGGATGATGGAATAATAGCAAAGCTCACATCAAGGGATTTGTTATGGACCTCAATAGGTAATATAATAGGACCAATTGCAGGAGAAGAAAATGCATCAAATAATTTCACAACCACATTTTTTTTGTCATAGATCACTTGATTCAATTGCAAAGTAAAAAGAAATTCTTCAGTAATGACATTAACCATGCAAGAAGGATCAATAAGCACTCCACGGCAAGGTGTATTCTTGACTTTTGCAACTATATATAAAGGACCATCAGGTGCCCTGATAGTTTCACTGGAATCAAATGTGATGGAAGGTTCTTTAGGGATTTTCTGCTGCTCTACAAAGTTAATCACATTCGGAGTCATAGACACAAGACTATCAGGTGAGAAAGAGGAATCATTAGTCTCAATCACATTAGAGGTATGAGAAGGTAATGGATCAGTAAAAATCTTAAGATTTTGGTTAGGAAGAGCTACAGATGTGTTGCCTTTATCATTCACACCTGAAACAGAGATAGTATTATTATCAATCAAATCTTGAATTTTACCCTTTAAAGCAAAACATTTTTCAGTATCATGCCCAGGTTGATGATGAAATTGACAAAAAGATTTGTTATCAAAATAGGGTGAATTAATCTTTGTAGGATCTATTTGCTTTATAGGAGGGAGAGTAAGCACATTTTGTTCCAATAACTTATTCATAATACTATGCAATGATTCATTCAAAGGAGTAAAATTTCTTTCTTTCTTGAAAAACTTAGAAATAGGAGGCACACCTGATGCTGCATTCACATTGTTGTTGGTGATGTTTTCATTGAGCTTAACGAACTCTCTGTTCGGTTTAAACTTCCCAAATGGTTGTTGACTACTATCACCCTTATCACTCGGAGCCATAGGATTTGCTTGTTCCATTTGACTCACAGTCAATTGATAATTGTGAAGAGTTGCGCACAACTGTTGGAAAGAAGTAAACTCAGAAAACAAAAGTTTTTCTCTAATATCGTTTTGTAAATTAGAAATAAAGATTCTTTGAATATCATTGTCAGGTACTAGAAAAGAAATTTGAGCACATAGATGCTTATATCTACCAATGAAATCAATCACTTTTTCTTTAACACCTTGTTTACAATGCATTAAATCAATCAAAGTAACTTTAGGAATTATATTGTTTTGAAATTGTTGAATAAAAGCATTTGCAAGTTGTTGGAAGGAAGTAATAGAATAGGAAGGCAACGAGCAATACCATTGTAGAGCCTTATCTCTTAATGTTCTAGTAAACAGTTTTGCAAGCAACCTCTCGTCATGAGCAAAATCAGTACATATTGTTTGAAAGGTCTTAACATGTGTTAGAAGAACACCTTTACCATTATAAAGCTCCAATTGCGGGATTTCAACATGCTTAGGGGGGGTAGCTCGAACAATGTCAAGAGAAAGTGGGCTCGCAACATCAAATGTGGGCACACTAAACTTAGATTGATTCATAGAGGCAATTTGTTGCTGTAAAGAAGAGACAGTTTGTGCAAGATTGGTAATGGTCGCTTCAGTCAAAGAATTCATATTAGACGTGTTAGATTGTGACAGAGGTATTATGTTATTGAAAGAAGGTATTGATTGACAGTAAGGTGGTGGGACACTATGATAGTTAGTCATAGGAGATGATTGGAAAGAAGGAACACTACAAGGAGGAATGGAATGGTTAAATGAATTGCCCCCTTGCGTCATGTTCATTTGTGGAGATGTAATAGGGATACTCATTGAAGGAATGAATGAAGAAGTCGGATTGAATGAAGGGAGAGGGTTAATTGAAGAAGAAGGATTGCCCCCATGACCGGTGATCATAGGTGGAATGTTTTGTATCGAAGTAGTCATTATGTTTGATGTAAAAGTAGGTATACTAGCAATAGAAGTTGTCAAAGGAATAGAATGATTGACTTGAGTAGGAGGTTGTGTATAACCTAAAGTTTCGGCACAACTCTTCATAGGCATCACATTTGAATCCACAGTGTGTGCAATACTACGCAAAATATCAATTCCATTCTTATCACTTTGAACCATATGTTTTAGACCCTCAATTAAGGAAAGAGCTTGACTACCGGGGTATTCTTGAGACATCCATTGCTGAAAATCATCAAATTGGTTATCCAATTTCGAAAGTTGTTCTACAGAAACCTCATGGAGAGCTTCTTCATCATTAAGAGGATTAGAGGAATTACCCATGTCCTCGTTAAAAAGGCCATTCAAATTAGGCTCCATCTCCTTGGTAACTAAACCTTGGAAAGACTTAATTCTAAGGCTTCGTCTAACGGGAATAGTGTAAGTAGGGCTTATTGTTGTAAAACTCATGCACTAAAGAGAGAGAGAAGATTTTGAATTTTGAATTTATTTTCGAATTTAGAGGTAGCAAGTTTCAATAAAATCAGCCAATCTCCTAGATTTAAGCTGTTAAATGCAATCATGACAATCTCCCGAAATTTCGAAAAAAATGTCAGGTACCGTGGCGAACGGAGTGCACACGGTCCTCGCAACTTTTTTCGAAATTTTCAGGGATGAAAGTTATGATGATTTTAAAGCTAATCTGAAAAAATTGAGTGATTTTACAATCTGTAGATAGGCCAAATTAAAGTTGCAATCTCAAAATTGAACCCTACCAAGATTGTTGAAAAATGCAAAATTTGAATTTTGAAAAAGAGAGGGAAACTAAAATTTTGAATTTTATGATTTTAGAGGGAATACTAAAAGCAATGCAGGCTTTGAAATTTAAAAGTTGACTCAATTTCATGCAAAATTCAATTTTGAAAGCGAAAATCAAAGTTGTTGCAATTAAACACTTAATTTCAAAAGTCACAAACTGCAAAAATTTGAATAAAGCCCTGAAATTTCGAATGAATGCCAACACACTTTTCAGATTTAGGATAGTAAGAAACACAATTTTGATACAAAATTTCAACTTCAACAATTTTTGAATGATTAAAAGCCTTAATCCAAGCAATCACTAGACCAACTTTGACTTTAATTTTGAAAGTGTTAGAATTGATGAAATCAACCAAGATTTTGGATTCTAGCAGAAAAATATAGTAAGATCTAGCTCCCAAAATTTCAGAAAAAATGTCGGGGACAATGGCGCTCAAGGTGCACATGGTCCTTGTAACTTTTTTCAAAATTTTCAGGGATGAGAGATATTATGATTTTGTTGCGGAATCCAAAGTTACAACCGATTTGGAGGTGTTTTGATCAGTGAAATCATCGGTCAAAGGTTGAATCAAGAGGGTTTTTAAAAAATTAGGGTTTTGACACTTAACCACTTAATTTTCAGAATTAAAGCACAAGTATGAATTGACAATTTGCAATAGAAGGGTAGATCTAAAACAAGCATTAACAATTAAACATTTCACAAGCTCAATTACTAAAAAGAAAATTTAGGGTTTTTATGCAATTAACCTCTAAAATTTGCAACAGATCAAACATGGAAATGTAATTAAGGAAGCCAATTTTTCAAATCTAACCATGAATAATCAGAATTAGGATGTTCACGTCGGGTTCACCAAAATGTAAAGCAGAAAATTGAACCCTAGGTGTTTCCCCCACTCCAAGGAGAAAGGAGGTCACTAGGATTGACGGTTTTCACTTAGGAGGGACTTTACATTCAAAAGAGGGGTTGAAACCCACAAGATCCAATCCCACACAATGCAAGACTAGATTCTAAATGAGTTTTAAGGGTTGAGACATCAAGGATACCCTCTTTTGTAAAGAATGTAGATAGAAAGATTGAACTAGGAGTACATGTGAAGTAGGAAAGATTCGCTTATAAACGGAGATAGGGATATGGGATGAAACTACAGACCTGAAATTAGCAATAAAATGTCGAGACGATGCTGTCCTGCAAATTTGAGCGAAAGTTGACGGGATGATGGCGCCCGGAGTGCACACGGTCCTCCGAAAAATCCGCGAAACGAAGGGGGATCTGTTCGTCTCTACACAAGGATTCCAGATCTTCAATCACATCCGCGTACCTGCAACCTACACACAGAAAAGAGAGGACGATTGGGGGGTTAGGGATTAGGGGTTTGCCTTTAGGTCAAACCCCGATTTTGGAATTAACCAAGAAATGAGAATGCTGTAAATGTAAATGTTTGTAATGTAAACAAGTACTGATACCTTGTTGTAAGAATGTTTGTATTCTTACATGCGAAGGTGTAATGATGTTGTATGTTGTATGTTGTATGTTGTATGTTGTATGTTGTAGGTGATCTCCTCTTCAATGGTTGAATCCTTGTCTTGAATGCAACACTTAGCCTTGAATGGAGACTTAGAATGCTCAATTGCTTGAAGGAATGCTTGAATGCTTGAATGTTTGAATATTTGAATATCGCTTCCGCCTCTTGCACACATATGTTTTCCCTACCCCTTTTCTGGGAGGGGAAATGTAGTTTATATACTTGTCAATTAGGGTTAGGAGACTAATTTTTCCAACCTTAGGCCGACCTAGCAGCATTATTTTTCGAATTGCAAACTTAAAGACCCGATGCCCAACAAGAGACCGAGCCCAAAATAGGGCCAGGGACCAGGGCGCTGGGCGCCATGGTCCTGAGGGACCAGGGCGCTAGGCGCCATGGTCCCACCTCCCGAGACAACAGGGTGCAAGGAGGATCAGGTCAAGGTGCAAAAAGATGCAGTTTTTGGTGTCGTAAACAAGTTTCGGGGTCTCCATTCAGGTTCAATGTTGTGTCGCCATCGTGAAGACCCAAATGCAGTCAAAATTGAAAGTGTCGCAATTTTAGGACGCTACAAAAACTTTAAGAAAATTATGGCACTAACAAGATTCGTGAATAATCTAATAACTTTGGTGGCTTGTGTACCTTAACTTATGCTTCAGTTTTGATGACAAAGTCTAAAGTGGCTAGTTTGCAAGCCATGAAACAAAAAGAACGATCTATAGGTAACTAGATGTATACCCTAATATATAAAGCTACAAAATAGATAGAATATGGGTGTAAGTATCATCAACAAGCTACCCATTTAGGCAAAATAATGGAAAATTCTTAGAGCTAATGAGAACATAGAATCACATGTATGAACAAAAGTTGTCAGTACTTCAGGAATAAGTAAGATATTATTGAAGGTGTTGGAAGATAATAACATTTTATAGCCAGATAACAAATTTTTTTTGAGAATGCCATCAAGGCTATAGTCTTAGAAAGGGATTTTTTGGTCTAGTACATGAAAAAGGTTTCTTAAGAAAGGGAAGAACTTAATAGGATCGAGGACAATTTTAAAGATTTTGTATTCCAAATAATTAGTCGATATCTAGTAGATATGAATAAGCATACTCCAACATCAATAAAAGTAATTAATTGAGCAATTAAAAGTAACGTAGATGAGTTGCATAATAGGATAAATAAAAATGTAGTAAACCAATAAATGTAGATAAGAGTGAAATTTATAACCTTGGATAATGACTTGCATGGCATAAATAATTAACACGATGATTTCATCAAAATGTGTGAAGGTTCAAAGTTCAAGGTAGATTTCCTAAAAGGGGCAGATTACAAAAAATTGGCCAAGTTTTTAAATGATTACATGGAATATAAAGAAAAATTCAAGCAACAATAACTTTTTAACTTCGATTTGTTTTGATGGAATCACACTTTTTGTGCTCCTCCTTATTTATCAAATGTGTCTCCTTTAAATTTCAAGATTGATTAGTTTTAAAAAATTCTTGAGCTATTTATATATGCTTTCCCTTTCCTTGCATCTTGTTATTGCTTCCCTTTGTTCTTTGGTTCATGCCTTGTTTGGAACACTTGTCCTACTTGCACTTTTCATTTTGTTTCATTTCATATTTTATAATTTGTGCTACCTTAATAGAACTTTCCACTTCACCCCCACCAAGGAGGGTTCTATTTTATGATGCTTTCATGCTCCTCTTTGGAGAATACTTGGATATAACACCACACTTTCATGACCCTATATTTATATGACAAATTTTCCCCAAGACTCCTTGTGAAAAATACTATCATGGAAATTATTATTATGAGATTTATATGAAGTATTATTTTATCATTACACCTAGATTTATCTTATATATTTATCAACATATTATATTGTACTACAATTTTTTTTTATCTATGACCTATAACTTGTCTTCATCCTTGGGGGAAAATTGGGGAAAATTTTATTTTCCCCCATTTTCACATGAGCTCTATGTATTTATATTTTACACACACACACTTTACTCTCCCCTCTCCTTAAATCCTATACATTATAATAAAAACATCCAAGTTGAATGGGGATATCATACATGATAGTGTGATTTCACTGGGCCATTTGTGCATAGATTGAGGGCACCAATTCAGTTATCGCTCTTTGATATAGATTTAGATTCCACTTAATTTCATGTTCTCAAATGAAGAAGCTAACTCAATTACTACAACCCTACATAAATATTGTTGTTCATTTTTTGTTCAAGTTGTATGGATTAAGGGAGACAACTCAATTACCACTCCTTGACAATCCTACTAACTTGATGTATTTTACTTCATATTCTTCATGGAGGGCATCTCTTATATAACCTCATCAAGGTTTCATAAAGAATCGTAGTGAGTTCATTTTCATAAAAAGTTAATATGTATTAATTTATTTTATGATCGTGTTGGTGTGAGTGCTACTAACACCTCGTAATGTTCAAGTTTGTAGCTACATGGAGAGAAAACATCATAAAGAACATAATGAAAATATAGGTATTCTTCCAAATCATATCCTTTTAAAATATGCCTATTACTTTACTTATTGTCATATCATACTTTAGCATGCATGCTTTATTTTATATTCACATGTACACTAAGGTGGGAGAAAATATAGAAAAAATTGCATACTTCACTTTTTCCCACTTGTTTTATACTTACTAGATAGCCTTTTTGATAAATGTGTTGTTATGATGCTTATTATATGAGGGAATCTAGCACACAAATTACTAAACCCAACCTTATCCTATCATTTTTCCTTATTCAACCCCTATGGTCCAAACTTGACACAAATCCTACTAGTTTTCCACCTTGGTAGGGTTTATTATTATACTTTTATTTCCTAGACAAAATCACTAATGCAATTTTATCCATCTTTTTCAAAATCCAATATTAATTTCCTTGAGTGAACCTAATCTAAATATCATGTTGTTACATGTTATCTTGTGCACAAAAATATTTTAAATTAACACCCAGGAACGAAGCCAAGATCCTAGGGTACGTATCATTCATAAAAAGTATTGATTTCAAAGCATTTTAAAGCATTAAGATAATCATTTCATATCAAAGCATACCCACTTTACAAAAAAATTCATTGCATAGTTCACACAAAATTTGGACACCCATATTATTTTCATGCAATTTATTAACAATGATAAACAAGGGGTTTGGGCTAGGCTCAAGGAAGCATAACATTTTAATCATTGTATAATAAGCCCCCAAAATTGTTCTTTTATATTGAATTGACCCTATTCTATCTATTACATTAGAGACATAGAATTTGGAAGTAAGGAACAGTTAGAGACATGATCACCGTATTAGAGAGAACATTTAATTGTATTACAAAAGGTCTAAATCACACAAACAAATTACATCTAGTAAAATATTTATATGCTTTAAGAGTAGCGTTTAAAATATAAGTTGTATCATTAGAAGATAGTCTGGAAACACAACAACAATGTAATTTTCATTATCACTATCCATAAAAATTCAATACATCCCTTCGTTTGATTCAATATTTATTTGTCATATTAGTGACTTAACCTCATTTATATTAATATAGGGTTTGGTTTGTATATTATTCAATCTTTAAATTAATATAAATTTTTTAAAAAAGGAGGTCCTTCTATTAATATTCTACAAATCTATATTAAAGGAGAGTGTGGTAGACAAATATTATTATTATAATAATTCTAACTACATAGCAAGTTCTATTATTTCTAAAAGAGCTTCAAAATTAGAATTTATATAAGAATTCAATTAATGTGTATTAGAGAAAATGACATGTCTTGGTGGTTTATTCTCCAAGCTTGGTGTTTTATGTTGTTCTTGTGTTGTTGGTATGTTATTTTTGTGTATTTTGCTACTAGTTTTCAACCATGTCCCTTCTTCACTTTTTGTGGGGTGTTGTTTTCCTTTGATGTTATATAAGAACCTTGATTTTTATCGTTTTCTCATTGTAAAAGGGTTTGGGCCCTTTCAAATATCCACTTTTGTGTACTGATAAAAAGATGGTATGCGTTGCACTTTTCTTCTTTGTCGTGAACTCACTTTGACTCAATCATTCCTTATGTAATGATAATGATATAAGTGGTGTGTTCTACTAAGAACTAGCATCTAATTTATGTATTATCATCTAATTTTATTTGCACTCGCTCTCAAAGGCTAGTCATAATCCTTAGTTTCAAATTTTTTACTTTAGGTCAAATCTACATTTTTTAAATTGATCTTGTGATTCCCAAAATAAGCCTTTCTTTTTTTTAAAAGAGACATAAAAATTTATTAAATCGAAGAAGGAACATTAATAGAACCCACAAGGGCCCAACTAAAACAACAACCCAAAGAGTTCCAGCTACAAAAAATTTCAAAATAAAACTTGAACTTTAAGTATTCAATTTTAAAAATTTAGGGTCATCCTAACTCATTCCAACTAATTGTTGTGCACAAACTTCAAGCGTGAAGCATTGCAGATGTTGTATTTGGAGTTGTCTTCAAGAATAATCCTAGTTCATTGTCACATAGGAGGCCACACCTAGAGATCATTGAAAAACACTTGCATCAAAATTAAAGGAGTGTTTAATCTTGAAGAACTTATCATTGCATTTCAAGGATTATTTAATCAAAACACTTGTCATCGTATCTATTGTTTTCATTATTGTATGAGGCATCTTCTACATAATTATTGTTCTTAATCATTTCCAAAAGTCGTCGATTCATCATCATAGAGATTTGATTTCAAAGGGAAACATATTCCTTGTCATTAACAAACTATTGGCCACACAACCACATTTTTGTGTAAAGAACAAGCACATTCGAAAGCACGTATCAAATCCTTCCAAATAAATCATAATCACAATTGAAAAAATCGCGATACTTACCCACAAAACAATTCTTAAAAATTCAATTCATAACTTCTGTCTTTTATATCTATTACCAAACCATTGACAACTAGCAATTGCAGGGGAAGTGCCTGCAACGGGAGGCCGATTGGTCTGATCTTTAAGGAAAATCAATGAGCGACATAATATAGTTAAGGGTAGAAGCTTTTAATACACTTATTGAAATACTCGTGATTAGCATGATGTTGTGAATGACATAGTTATTTGTTTTTATAAAGTAAGGTTGTCGAATAAATGAAAGTGCTTAGAGAAGATAGGGAACTAAAGTGACATGACGTTATGTATATTATATACTTGAAGAAGGAAATTTTATTAAAGTGAAACAGTAATTTATTTGTGTACATATCCCAACCAATGGTTGTTCCCAAATTTTACAGTTTTCCACCCACCATCCCCCATGCTGGCGTATGCACCATGATGTACATGAATAATATGCTATGAATATAGTTATACATAATTAGTTGTAGGCTATATTGTTCCCAACCATTTTTTGTGTTGGACCTAGAGTCTTGTTCTTATCCACCCTCCATCCCCCAGGCTGCTAAGAGCAACATGTTATATAGCCTTCTGTAGAATTGCATGTGATGTTTATGGTGAAAGACCTGCAGTATTTTTCCATTTATATATGTTAGTTTTGGATAATATAAAAATCTGGTGAATCGAAATTTTTTGAAAAACATGAAAATTGAAAGATATTTTTTTGTAGCAATATAATACCTGATGACTGTGTAATTGTTGAATTGGACTGCCATGTATGTTGCATGTGAGTACTTCTTTGTTGTGAGGCAGTTTCTCTGCAGTGGATTTTAATAGTAAAAATTTAGTTTTGTTTAAGATGTGAAAGGAACTTAACAGCATTTATGTAATGTGATAAGCATTTACCTAATCTTTTTTTTATCTAAAGTTGTCTTTGCAGTGAAGAGAACCTGAAAGACTGGACGGGTGTTAGGCAGAGTAGGCAGTAAATCTAGAATTAGGTTTCAACCTATTGAATGAGTAAGTAAGGTTTACATACCGTGTAACCAACGATGTGGTTGGATGCGATGGTATTCATTACTGAAAGCTTATTTATTGAAAGAAAATGATTGTAAGGTGTGAAGGAATGTTGTAATGCTAAATAGTGAGCAAATAGTGCAATAGCAAGTAAAGAACAGGTAATGTGGAGTCCTAAAACAAATAATACCAGAATCTACGTTAGAAATTCAAACCTCTCATATAGCCTTTGAAATTGGTTGCAAACTGCAAGCAGTGACAACGTCAAATAGGTAACGAAGAGAAAGAAAGTAGGAACTCTGCAAGCACATGGTAGCAAAAAATAAATAGCCTATAAAGGAAAGAGGTTGCAAAATAATTGTTTTTTAAGTAAAACTGAACTTTACCTTGCAACTTCAAATGATTAACGGTGTTAAGCTCACAAGAAAGGCCAGTAAAATAGTCACTAGGAGAAGCAAACGTAAGCATGAAAAACTGACAATGAGAACAAAACTCACCAATCTATGTGAATATTGAGAGATTGGAAATTGCAGAGTTTAATGTTGGTAATAAAGAACATTGCGGTTGAATGCCAAAGTATTGTTGAGAAGAACAAAACAAATTAGATATTATGGTACTATCAGCAAAGTAAAATATTGATTAAGAATAGAATGATCGAATTGCAAATACCTGTGAGAGTGGCCATAGAGCTTGGAGAGTGAAAGTTGTCACGTCCACAAACAGTGAAATAACATAATCAAAGTAATAATCATACAGCCTGCAGTGGTGCACATCAGGTGGGTTGAAAAGATTAAAAAAAGTTGTTTACTTAAATGAATAAACATCTGGAAACAGCAAGACCAAACCTTTGGAGTACACCCAATCGTTTTAAAGAGTGGTAGTGTGAGGAAACATAAGCACAAATAAATGTGTAAAACCTGTAAAATGGAAGAGGTGCAGTTAAAGAAGAATGTTGTATTAGTGCACTATTAGTTAATATTAAATCTATTGAAGAAGTGGAATGGCAGAGAGAATGTTGTGTTACTGCATGAAATGTATGGAATTGGTGAATAGGGGGGAGGTGTTACATGTGTACCTTTTATCTTGCAGGGTTTGGGGATGCAAAAGTGCTGTGGACTTTCATAGTTATTCATTGTGTTGTTGATCCTGTAAAGCAGAAAGTTTTTTTTGGGTTGATACATTGACTATAAGAAATGCAATACATGAAAATATAATGATGATTTGATTGACATACCTGGTTGTGTTTCATCTACAGGTATGCTTATTCTGTGTTGTGTGAAATCTGTAGCAAGCGGACTTCCTTTGTCTTTCGAAGCACTGTTGATGTGGTACCTTTCAAACGGGAGTACCTTTAGTAGTTGAATGCTGGTTGTATATGTAGATGTTCAATTGCTTTGACTCTTGAAAGGGCTGTGAATGTTAGGCCTTGTTTTTCTGTTTTCCCGATGTCAATTGTGGCAAAGTCTAAGGTCAACCCCTGTGATTTGTGAATTGTAATTCCCCATGCCATTGCCAATGGAATTTGTGTTCGGTTTCCTCTAGTAATTGGTGCAATTGGCACATGTTTTGTATTTTGTGGATCCCATGAAGGTCCAGTATAATGTTTGAAAAGAACAACAACGCATTTCGGCAAATCAGGTGGTTTTGAACCTGGATCGTAGACAATTTGTTTAATCTGGCCCAAAGCACCGTTTACCAGGCCAACTTCTATCCATAAATTTGCAATAAGCATAATTTCTTGGTCTATGGAAAGAAGAATTTCAAATGCCAGTTGTTCTTCTTGGTGTGGCTGCTTATCTCTTTGATGTGCGATGATTGTTGTTGCACATGCAATGGGTGAGTGAAATTGTGTTAACATTTTAATGTTGTGTGCACTTGAAGCTGCATTTGTTGCAAACAAATGCTTCTGTTGGCTGAAGTGATCATTCTCATCAAGTGTCAAAGCATGGGTTGACCGCGACTGTAGGGATTCCCAATCTATTTGCAATGGTGTTGAGTTGCGAATGTTAAGCAATATTTCACGGAATCTTATGTGTGAAGAACTCGTGCCTTGTTAACGAAATGGAATATCCAAGGTGACAACAGTATTGAATGTGTGCCATAGAGCTAGTGCCATTGAGTGCGATGCATATAATGGCCTATCCATAACGGGTGGAAGTTGTGCAAGATCACCAACCAAAATGACTGAGACACCTGCAAATGATTCATGTTGTTTGCTGGGGAAAGCCTCTCGCAATATTTTATCAATTTTAATGAGCAATTGAGGGCCAACAAAGCTCATTTCATCTATTAAAATGTAATGTAAGTGTTTGCATTGTTCTTGGAACATAAATAGGGAATGGCCTGTTAATGGTTTGTATTCTTGAATGGGTATACGGAGGGCAGCATGGATTGTGGTTGCTTGGATATTATATGCGGACACACCTCTTGGTGCTAGTACAAGCAAAGGGCATTGTGTAAGGTCTATATTAGAGTTTAACTATCTGCGTATGCAGTCAATTAGAAATGATTTTCCAGTACCTGCAGTGCCTTGAATGATTAATCGTAATGGTGAAGAATGCAGGTTGTGTTCAACATGAGCCTTAATAATATCAAGTGCAATCATTTGGTTTCGTGCAAGTTCATAGTTAGCAAGTGCATTTAAATGTGGGTTGGCAAGATAGTGCGATGCATGGCTTTTCTCTGTCAAAATAAAGTTAAATTCTTTTGAATGGAATGGTTCATCAGGTATAGAAGCAGTCCAGTCAAACTGTAGATCAAAATCACGTTTGCCAAGGAGTTGAAGAGCAGCAACGTTGAAGTTGTTCAATGCCCCCATTTGTGACAAAAACTCCCATTCATACAGGCCTTCTTGAGTTGTTTGATGAATATCTTCTGCTTGTAGGGGTTCATCATTTTCTGTGGTAATGTGTACTTCAAAACCATTTACATGCCAGCGAATGTAATGTGTACTTTGAAGATGTTTCCAATTTATGATAATTTCTTCAGGTGTGCTCCCTATATGTAGAGGAATAATTCGAAATGGTTTGTAAAGAAGCAATTCTGTCCAACAGAAACTTTCAAAATTGTTGTCCTCTTCTAAAGGTAATGATTTGTGTTGTGGGTAGACATTTACAATTGCAGGTAGCTTTCTTTTCATCCATTTAAATGATTTACGATGCTCAGAGTATGTATATAGTTGGGCTGATTGAAGCAGAGTGAGGTTTGCTAATTCTAGTGGTCGGTTCATGTAGTTTGAGGTGTACAATATTGTTGTTTGAGTTTGGTCATCACAATTGGCTATGCGTTGGAAGATTCTTTTACCAACATTCAGTGTCACAAATTAGCGTGTACAAGATATCAATGGGAGTTTAAGCAACATGGGTCAAGTTTCTTATGCGCTAATGTCCCTATCAGCAACTATTCCCATTAGTAGCCTTTGGTATGCCAAGAGGATTGTATCATCTGAAGTTGCTGAGTCAACTATATGTTTCAAGATATCAATATAGCTTTCTGACTTTTGTTCAGTTTTTGATGCATACTTTGAAATATATTGTAGAACTACTTTTTTGGAACAGACAAGTTGGCAATCAACATTTGCTCTCCATATGGCGAGCATTGTAGGATTATGTACATTTAGGTGGGTATCATTTCTTGCTGGTTTGTAGGTTGGGTTATTGCTTTGGTCTAATATTAGTGAGGAGTCAGGTTGTTCAGGCCAAGGAGCTTTGTATCGGCATTGAAGGATTGAGTTTTTTTTCCTCAAGTAGGTAGACTCTAAACATTTCGTATGCCATTGAACAGAATTGAGCAATTCAGTGTAATCAGTACAAGGATCTGTCTTGGATATGATCTATGTATTTGCAAGAAAATGGATCTGAAATTGCAGGCATATATTGCCTATTCAAGCGAGCTTTTGCAGAACGTGGATTCCATGCTGTGATGTACTGGTCAAAGAAGTGTTTGACCGACTGGATATTTGCAGGATCTTACCAGTCAAGGTTATCAACATTTGGTGCATGTGGTAACCAAAGGAAGCCATGTATATGTGTTGATCCTTGGTGTTGTCATTCATATTTGTACCAGTGGTCAATAGCTTTCAATTCTTTGACAATCACTTCATCTCGAAAGATTTGAAATCTTAAGTGTAAGTACAAAGCTGTAATGTGAGGATTATTGATTAAATTTTTGGTAAATTGTCTTTTGTTGTTAGGTGTTGTAGCTGACTTTGACTTTGGAAATAACTTATGCAAGTCTGGCCATTTTGTGTCAGCTGAGCTTAAGGTGAAGAATAGTGTAGGTGCACCTAACTGTTGTATCATTGATGTAAGGTCACGTCGGGACTTGCTCCAAATTGCCTGGGTACCACGCAATGAGGCTACATACCGCATGATGTGATTTGGTAATTCACTTGACGGTGTGTTCTGCAAGTATTCCTTTGAACCATTAAGATTTTGTGGAAGACTATCTTGTAGATTAGTCTTAATGAAGACAACAGCTGATTGTTGGGATCTATGTCTCATCATGAGATTGTAGATATAATATCTAAAGCGGACATGTTGCCCAAATCTTTGATCATAGTATTTGATCAAGTGGACAACATATTCGTGTAAATGTACTTTCTTTTCTCTTTGTTGTAGTGGTAAAGCGATTCTAGTAGGGAAAAGTGTTGGGAATGCCATGGAAAGGAGGCCCTCAGTATTGTATTCATTAATAGGGGTTGCACTAATTTTTGGCCAAGGAATAACGTTGTTGATGCTATTATCTAAATGGAGGATGTTTTTGATTGCATCAAGTTCAGGTATTGATGATTGTAGCTATGGGATAAATGAGGAAGTATTTTCCCTGGTTTGTTCTTCGTTATCAATATTCGGTAGAATAGAGGTATCTTCAACAACATCTTCTTGCAGGGAATGGACTGCATGCAGCAGGTCTGTAATGTCAGTAGTCTGCTCTGGCAATAGAAGTACTGCATCTGGATCAATGATTACATCCTTGTAGTATTGATCATGTTTCATTTTGTAAGTCAATGCATTCATGACATGAAGTCTATTCACGTAACAGTCATAACTTAAACCTTGCAAATTAGTTCTACGGACAATTAGAATTTCTAATTGGTTAATGTGTCGAGGTAATGTTATTGCAATATCAGAAATATCTTGTGGAAAGTTTATTGTATGGCTAGAGTATTTGTATTGGCCTCCCCTTGCATGTGTTACTTGTAAAACAGGGACAATTCTTGATATGAGCATTTCTTCTACTTGAGAGAGAGACTTTAAAATAGAAGGTTGTTCACCTGGGTCCATATTGTTTGATAACGAGAAGCGGTGGAGGCCTTTTTCAGCATAACATCTCATGCACACAACTACATCATTGACTTTTTTAATAGTCATGGCCACATACATTTCTTAACAAATAGAATATGGTTGTGTCATCTCCAACATATCAATCTTTCTGCAGAAATTAGAGAATGTCTTTTGAAACAAAGCACCCTTCATAGTGAGTTCAGGAGTAGTAGAAAATGTTTGATTGAGATCAATTTGCTCAACATCACTCTTTTCTGTTTCTAATAACTTTCCTGAGTTATTAGAAGATCTATGAAGTGCATGGCGCTTTAGTTTGCGTTTCTTGGAGATATCACTTATGTTCTTTGCATAATAAGTTCTATTTGTCTGGCTTCTCTTCAATTTGATAGCATCAATTTCTTGAGGGCAAGGTTGGATAGATATCTAATATTTGAAAGAGAGCAAACGTATGTCAGAAATTTTATAATTGAAGGTAGTTTACTTTGCAGCATGTATGAGAATTGAAAATTCCTTCATGTATGGTTATGTGATTTTGGAGGATTTGTTGTATATGTAAATTGCTTTTGTTGTGTTTATTTGTAACTCTAACGATTTTTTGTGTTGTGTTGTTACGGTTGTTGACTGAACTTATATGTCTAGCTTTTCATATATTTATAAATGACTTTAGTTGAAAACTATGGGTTGTGGGAAGTCATAAATTGACTATGTAGTGTTGTACTGCGTACACAAGTTGTTGTTAGCAACTTGGCTTTTCAAAATGTAGTATTATCATAGAGGTATACGTCATATATAGTATTTTTTGATATATACACATGTATGTATACATTTACACATGTATATACACATATCAATTAAATATTTGAAGCGCTGCATACAAACATATGCATATATATAACTACACATGTATATATTAGAAGAATTGACACTATGAATAATAATAGTATATATATATATATATATATATATATATATATATATATATATATATATATATATATATATATATATATATATATATATATATATATATATATATATATATATATCAATGTATATATGTATAATTGTTTGTTGTTCTTAGTTGTTTAGTGTTTTGAAAAGCATGATTGTAATATAGGTATGCACAACTATAGTAAATTCTGATGCATACAAATGTATGTATACATATACATATAATAAAAAAAATGAAAGTTTTGTATATGAACATATGCACATATATAACTACATGTGTATTTCAAAAACACTATAACTATGAATACTTGTATATAGTTCTGTATTGTATTGTTATATACAAAGATATAAGACCGGGAAAAGAACAATATATGTGATATATGTATATTTTTTGTGCAAATAACATAGTCTTAATACATTTAAAAGCAATGAGTATGACTAAAAGTAACTTATGTGAAGAGGAAAAAACTTTCAAAGAGATAATTGGCACATGTAAGAAATGTCCATACAGATATTTATAGAAGCATACTTGTTTTTGTTAAATATAATTGTTTGTATACGTAAAAATAGTAAATATGGAAAATAGCTAATAATATAATTGTATCGTAAACTGGAAAGTTTAATAATTAGAGAAGATGCGTTATAATCCTAAGTGTCTGTACTTAAGCGGCTAATTTCTGCAAGTAGTGCATGGCACTCAGCTTTGAAGTCAACAGGAGCAACTTTATTGACCGTCACTTTCATCTTGGATTCTGAATTGTATGTCTCAGTAGAAACCAGCACTGTGAATGAATAGTAATGTGAGAGTACTGTCCTGATCACTGAGAAAGGTGTCTCTTTTGTTGTTGCATCGTTTTGTAGTGCATAGAGCTGTCTTGCAGTTTTGTGTAGCAAGTGATTGCCACCCTCATCAAAAGCAGTGGCCCATAGAGTACCTGTAGCATCTTGCAACTTTAGAGGCAAGATGTAACTATAATTACAGTCTTGCATACTCAGTTGACATCTAGAGCAGAACCAAGAATCATCAGCTTGTTGTGTACATTTTTTCTTGCAAGGCCTTCCATTGAATATCAGTGGGCAAGCTGTGTAATAGAAATTTTGGTCATTGGCGTTGACATAGCATAGAATAGCTAGCAATATTGTTTGAATTGTTTCTGGTTTGATGCTCATCCGCTCACGGATCGAAGAGATTGTCATTCTAGTATATTTGTCATCTATGTGGATAGTTTCTACAACAAAGGGTAGAGCAAGCAAAGGGTCCCTTCCTCTTGATGTTCGAAGCTCTGCTTCTAGGAAACTTGGGTTGATATGTAATGTTGTTGCAGTTGTTATGTTCACAAGCTTGCCATTGAAATAGCCAACACGAGCATTACGTAAAACAAGGATTACCACACTATCATTGGTCAACATATTTTTCAATTGCAGACCGTTTTGTTCTACTATTGGGCCCCATAAGTTGATGTCAATTGTTGAACCAGATAGATCGTTAATTTTTACAACACGTTTTTGTGTTTGACTACCATCTTTCCTGTGAATAGGAATGATATCTCCAACATATAGAACAAGACCAATAACGTCAACCAGTGTATTGTTTGTTAGTTGAAACAATTCACCAATAGGTGTGAAAGGAGCAGTTTGTTGATCTGCTTGTTCTTTGTTGGTGCAGCGTTTTACTATGGATGTATCAGACAAGGTGATTTCTAAATGACTGTTTAGTTTGTTGTACCTTGCATTTGCCTCCTTAACAGATCCTTTTGAAATAATATAATGTGAACCTATGTCCACACGGTTATAGTGTAACTTAGCTATCTCATCAAAACATGTAATTCTAATTTCAGAACCATTACTATCAACAATGTCAAAGCTAAAGACATGGCCATTTTTGGTGGTTGTGCTATATGCCTTAATAGGCCGTTTATGAGTAACTTTCCCTTTGATTGTCCATTTATTTTGGTATGGATTCAAAGTTTTTATAGGACTTATATTTTCAGAAGTTGTTGTTTGTGGGGATGGCAATTCAGTTGCAAACTGAAGCGACCGTTTAGATGTTGATGGTCTGCCCTCAGACATAATTTCTAGTTGTTGTTCTTTGAATAGATATTCTGGTTTTCCAAAGAATGGGCAAGCACTTTGTTTCACTTCCAGACTAAGTATTACAATAGTCCTGTGAAAACAAAAGAGTTCTTAAATTATTGTTAATTGTACATAAATGAATTAAAAAAAGTTGAAACATATTGTATTTAATAATCATAGTTGATTTCCTACCTTGTGTTGCATATGTATCGGCATGTATAGCTTGATAACTGGATTATTGTGCCTATTTTTAGAATATTTGAATCTATCAGAGTAGCATATTTAGAAGGCAAGATTGCCAACTGCATGTATTTGCCATCAGATAATACTAATTTATGTTTGTCAGTATCATCTGTGTTGTTCTGCATTTTCTGAAATGACAAAACTTGTAGCAATGTTGAAGGAAGGTCATCCCCAGCATTGATAGATTGGATTGCAAAAGGGGTAGGGACATACTCTTGGTTTTTTGCCTACAAAAAATAATATGAGCATAGAGGTTTTAATTTTAATGGGAAGCAGCTCATATATTCGCTTACTTGTCAATGTAAAGCTTGTGTTAGTAAACTATGTAATCAAGGTATGGTATGTATACAAAATGCATCTACTTTCGTACTATGCTATAAAAAAAGGATGCATGTGGTAATGAAAAGGATGGTATGCAAAAGAGAAATGAACTGTCGAAAAAAAGAGCATAAAAGCTTTCTATATTGAAAAGCTTTGATAATTTAGCTTACCAAATTATCAATAGTGGAATGGTCTATGGATTCAAAGGTAGCTGTTGAAGATGCCATTGTGCATATATACCTTTTGAGAATTAAAAGTAAATTATAAGCATGATGAATTCTAGTTCTTATATCAGAATACAATCACAAGATGATGTAAGCCTGTCGAAGGTATATATGCACAAGCAGAGTAAAATTAACTGAGCATAGAGTAATGTTGCTACAATTTTCTTTTTGTTTCAAATGCTAGTGAATTGATCATAATGTGATTGAAAATGCATTGAAACCGATAATTGCTCATATGCTGAAAAGCTCAAAAAACATTAAATATGACATAATGATTTATATATTTGAGAGCATATTAGCAAAATATGAGTTTATTCGATCAAAGATCTTTCAAAATACGGTATGGTTCTGTCTGTTTCGAATGCTAACCAAAATATGAATGTAACTTTTCAAAGATTGAATAATTACAACAACATAGGATCAACTCAAGCAACACATCCGAGGTCATTATCACTCCATTTAAATTCTTTGTCTCACAATGTGAAAATAACTGTTGGATCAAGTAATTGTTCAGTACTTGGTATTGGCAAAGGTGCTACTTCAATACTATGTATGGTTGTCACAGCACTACAAGATGTAGACAGGTTGACTGTTGTTTGCTTTGGTGATTTATGTTCATAGTGGGCAATGATCTTTCTAAGTTTACTCTTTAACTTGTCGCTTTCTTGCAACATGCTATCAATTACATTGTTGATGTCCTCTGTTGCTTTCAAGTTTGTATCCATTCTTGAAATTTGATTGTGTTAGTGTGGTTGTTTTCTGTTTCAATGACAGATTCGAAAAGCATTACTAAAAAAGGTGAACATACAAGAATAATACAGCAAATCTTTAAGTAGATCACTTTTTTTTTGTGAATGATGATGAATTTAGTATTAACAAACTCTAAAAATTTGTAATAATTACCACAATACATTAAGATTTGTAAATTGTCTAATGACTCAAACTACAAAGCTTTCACTCAGTGAAATAATGGTTTAGTTGCATTTATTTTAGAGTATCTGTGCATATATATCCATGTGTATATATACAGGTAGATATGTGTATATTGGTGTACATAGTTCTATAGATATACATCTAACATATATACATATATATCTATATTTATCTTTAAGACTAAAAGCCTTCATGTGCACAGAGTCAGTTATTGGATTTGCGTTAAGTTGGGCAAAGATGCTATCTTCAATGATTTCATCTGAAGGTTGTGCATGAATGTCGATGTTCTTTATGGCTGCTTGCAACCTTAAAATCAAACTTGTTTTGTTGTTGTCAACAATATTTTGGTTTGCAGTTTTTGGTGTGATAATTTCCACATAAGGTTATTACCTTTTGTTCTCTGTGTGATTGTTTTATGCTCTGTTTCTCAAGGACTGTTGTCTTTAATGATGTCTTTAATGATTTTGTCCTCAAAGTTGTGCATGAATGTTGGCGTTCTTTATGGCTGCCTGCAACCTTAAAATGGAATTTGTTTTATTGTTGTTGCCAATATTTCGCTCTACAATTTTCGCTTTCGAAATGTTCGCATAGATTGTTGGGTTTGTTCTTGTTCTAATTATTTTGCAATTTTCCAGGTTGTTCTGTGAGTTCGAACCTGTGAGATTGTTGCGTTTTGTCCGAATGTTTGGCTCTGCAATTTTTTGCTCTAGAAATGTTCACATAGATTATTGGGTTTAATTCGAATAGTGGTCTGCAGATGTTCGGCTAGATAGATGGGTAATGTTCTCGTTTTGACTGTTTTGTGAGTATTTTAGTGGGCTTGCTTCTGAGGTTAACACTATTAATGGTTTGAAGTTGGTAGGTAAGCTTATGTTTTTTGGAAATGTGCATTTCGGTTTGCAAATATTCGGTCTGCAATTTTCACTCTACAAGTGTTGCAATAGATTGTTGGGTTTTGTTCTCGATTTGACTGTTTTGGTGGTTACGTTCGCTTCATGTTCTAAGTATTTTGGTGGGATTCCTTGTGAAGTTCACTCTGTTAATGGTTTAAAGTTGCAGGTTTTGTTGATTTCTTGGTTCCGTGTGCTTGCAGGGTTGCTTCTTTGTTTGTGTTGCTTGACTGTTTGTGGGCGTCACTCCTTTGAGTTTGCAAGCAATTTTGCAGGTTGTTCTGTCAATTTTAAGTGGTGAAAGCTTTGAATTAGCAAGGTAGTTTTTGGTATTATTTTTCCCTTCTGTGTGCTTGCAAAATTGTCGGTTTGTTTATGTTCTTTAAATGTTTGTGGGTGTGCCTACTTGCACTTTCAAAGCCATTTTTAGGGCTGGTTTGTGACTTTCACAACGTATTGTGCCTGTTTTATTGTAATGTTTTGTAATGTTCTTTAATTGTTTGTGGACATGCCTACTTGCAGTTTGCAAGGCATTTTTCAAGTTGTTTTGTGAGTTGCACAGTCTTCATGCTATGAATTTGCTATTTAAGATCCACCGGTTGCAACCATCAAATGTAATTTGTTTTATTGTTCAATGCTTTATTTCAGTCTGTTAACTTTCCACATGGGTTTGTATATAGAGGTTCAGTTAAGGTTTCTTTTGCTTATGTGTATATATATTGGGCTCGTATATGAGTTGCATGACTTCAATGCTTTGATGTTGTTGCAGGGTGCTTTCTTTGTTTATGTTATTTAGGTTTGTATCTACTGTTGTGTGCACACAAAGGTTTTAATTCAGTAAGATAAATTGATATATATATGTACATCATATTTATATATCTGAACATGTATATATATAATTGCATTTGCATAGAGATAGATTCATGTGTGTGTATATATATATATATATATATATATTCATAGAAGTATTCAGACTGTAAAAATTCCTTTATGCTTGCAGGATTGCTACTTTGTTTATGTTATTTAACTATTTGTGGTCGTGACTACTTTTAGAGTGCAACATAGAGTACCGTATGTATATATACATACACAGATTGCTATATGTACATACATGCATATATATATGCGTACATATGTGTATTGATATACATGTATAAATGCCTACACATACATGTATGTATATATATGTGCATATGTGTATGGACATATACATATATGAGAACTTGAAATGCTCGCATAGATTGTTGGGTTTTATATATATATCAGTACTTGAATGTGTTATAAAAAATGACATAACCAAAGTACTTGTAGGCTTGCTACTTTGTTTATGTTATTAAACTAATTGTGAAGGTTAGTATTTTCAGACTGCAACATAGAGTACCCTATGTATATATACATACGCAGATGGTATGTGTACATACATGCATATATATATGCGTACATATGTGGATTGATATACATGTATACATGCCTACACATACATGTATGTATATATATATATATATGTGTGTGTGTGTGTGTGTGTGTGTGTGTGTGTGTGTGTGTGTGTGTGTGTGTGTGTGTGTACATATGTGTATGGACATATACATATATTAGTACTTGAAATGTTCGCATAGATGGTTGGGTTTTGTTCTCGTTCTGATTATTTTGGTGGTTACATTTGGTTCTCGCTGTGACTATTTTACTGGGCTCCCTTGTGAGCTTGACACCGTTAATGGTTTGAAATTGCAAGGTAAGGATTCTCAAGGCTGTTCTATCTGTTGTTTAATTATTTGTGGACATGCCTACTTGCACTTTCGAAGGCTATTTTCAGGTTGTTTTGTGAGTTTCACGGGCTGCATGCTATGAATTTGCAATTTAAGTTCCAGTGGGTGCAACCATAAATGTAATGTGTTTTATTGTTGTAAGCTATATTTCACCCTGTGTATATATACATACGCACATGGCTATATGTACATACATGCATATATATATGTCTACACATTGTGTGTATTCATATACATGTATACATGCATACACATACATGCATGGACATATATGTACATATGTGTATGCACATATACATATATGAGTACTTGAAAGTGTTCTGAAAAAAAATATATATAGACTTTGTTTATGTTTTTTAACTGTTTGTGGACGTGACTAAATGCAGACTACAGTGTAGTCTTCTATCAACAATTCTTAGATAGTTTACAATGAGCCTATTCGAACATAGATTTAATAAAATTGTATATACACATATATATATATACGTACATGTCTATATACATATATTAATACTATAAGAATTTTGCAATCTTTGCAGACATAAAGAACATCAACAATCATGCACAGCCTTGGGAATAAAATCATTAAACACATCGTTGTTTGAGAAACAGAGCACATGCATGGAGATGGCCACAGCAAAATATTCTTTAAGCTATTAAAACAGGACAAATACTTTAACGACATAATCAAAGTACTTGTAGGGTTGCTACTTTGTTTATGTTATTTAACTATTTGTGGATGTGACTACTTTCACACTACAACATAGAGTATCCACATAAAGAATGTGACATTCATGGAGATGACCACAACAAAACAATCTTGACAACATCAAAACAAATTAGATTTTAGGGTTCTAAGCAGCAAGCTAAAACACTTCTAATATAAGCTAGAATTTCATTTCTAACAGAATGCAGAAAAGCTAAACACCTCTCAAAGTGAACAAAGACGATGGAGACTGAAAGTAATCACGTCCACAAAGATTTAAATGACATAACCAAAGTAACAATCCTGCAAGCACGACATGCCAAAATATCAGGACGGTATGAAACAACGCATTACAAATTTTGAAAAGTTTAAAAACAAAACAAACAAGTACCTGGAAACGTAAAACCATTAACGCTGACTAGCTCAGAAACAAGCCCAATAAAACATCCGGCATTGGTGCACATCATCGGAGACAAAAAGATCAAAACAAAGTAAAAAAATAAAATGAATCAATATTTGTAAATAGAAAAACCGAAGTCAAATGCCACTACATGAAACCAAGAAATAACCATACTATACAAAAAGGCATTACAAAATGAAAAATAATCTATAGAACTTACCTTGCAAATTCAAAACATTCAGTCAAAGTGACAACAGAAACGCGAAATAAGCAGCTTTTAGAAAAATGCAATACGGAAGGAAAAGAGAATCAAACTAAAAGCAGATCTCACCTTGCAAATTCAGACCATTCACTCAGAGCGACAACAAAACCTAACGCAACAACCATATCGAAAGCAATGTGAGATTGCCTACAAAATTGGACTTAGTCACGGCCACAAACAGTTAAATAACATATAGAAAGTAACAGCCCTGCATGCAGACACAAGGAGGAAATAAGCAGATTATAATAAAAAAACATTAAAAAACCGAAAAAGAATTTAATAAAATCAATGCTTACCTTAACAATTCAAACGATTCAGGACCGACAACTATATGCAACCTTATGCGAATATTTGCAGATCGAAACATTGCCCACAAAAATAAAACCAATTAGAATTTATGGTTCAAAGGGTCCATAAAGAATGTAAATAAAACGGGGAATTAGCTTGCAATTTCAATAGTCAAGGCCACAAACAGTTAAATAACATAAACAAACAAACAACCCTGCAAGCACATCAAAGCATTAAACCAGTCCTAAAAATGGCTTTGAAAGTGCAAGTAGGCAGGCCCACAAACATTTAAAGAACATAAACAAATCGACAATTTTGCAATCACACAGAAGGGAAAAATAATACCAAAAACTACCTTGCTAATTCAAAGCTTTCACAACTTGGAAATGACAAAACAACCTGGAAAATTGCTTGCAAACTCCAAGGAACGACGCCCACAAACAGTCAAGCAACACAAACAAAGGAGCAACCCTGCAAGCACACGGAACCAAGAAATCAACAAAACCTGCAACATTAAACCATTAACGGTGTCAACCTCAGAAGGAAGCCCACTAAAATACTCAGAACGCGAAGCATACATAACCACCAAAACAATGAAAAGGAGAATAAAACCCAACAATCTATTGCAACACTTGTAGAGCGAAAATTGCAGACCGAATATTTGCAGAGCGAAATGGACATTTACAAAAAACATAAGCTTACCTTCCAACTTCAAACCATTAACTGTGTTAACCTCAGAAGCAAGCCCACTAAAATACTCACAAAACAGTCAAAACGAGAACATTACCCAACAATCTATCCGAACATCTGTAGACCGGTATTCGAAGCAAACCCAACAATCTATGTGAACATTTCCAGACCAAAAATTGCAGAGCCAACCATTCGGACAAAACCCAACAATCTATGCAAACATTATAAAGAATCTAAATAAAAGGGGAAATTACTTTGCAATTTCAATAGTGACGGCCACATACAGTTAAATAACATAAAGAAACAAACCGACAATCCTGCAAGCACACATAAGGGAAAAATAATAGCAAAGACTACCTTGCTAATTCAAAGCTTTCACGGCTTCGAACTCACAGAACCACTTGGAAAATTGCTTGCAAACTCCAAGGAGTCACGCCCACAAACAGTAAAGCAACACAAACAAAGGAGCAACCCTGCAACCACACGGAACCATGAAATCAACAAAAGTTGCAACTTTAAACCATTAACGATGTCAAAGTTAGAAGGAAGCCCACCAAAATACTCAGAACGCAAAGCAAACGTAACCAGCAAAACAGTAAAACCAAAGAATCTATTGCAACATTTGCAGAGAAACATTTGCAGAGCGAGAAAATACTCAGAACGCGAAGCAAACGTAACCAACAAAACAGTAAAACCCAAGAATCTATTGCAACATTTGCAGAGAAACATTTGCAGAGCGAAATGCACATTTGTAAAAAATAGAAGCTTACCTTCCAACTTCAAACCATTAACAGTATTAACCTCAGAAGCAAAGCCAGTAAAATAGTCACAAAATAGTCAAAACGAGAACATTACCGAACAATCTATGCGAACATCTACAGACCGATATTCGAAGAAAACCCAACAATCTATGCAAACATTTCCAGAGGGGAAATTGCAGAGCCAAACATTCAGACAAAACCCAACAATCTATGCGAACATTTGCAGACCGAAAATTGCACAACGACAACAACAAAACAAACTACATTTCAGGGTTTGAAAGACGCATAAAGAACGTCGGTGTTCGTGCACAAGCTCGAGGACAAAATCATTAAAGGCAGCGTCCTTTGGAAAATAGGCTGCATGCACCGGAGACCACGCACGCACCAGAGAAATGCTGCCGCCACGCACGGACCGGAAGGTGCCGGCGGCCGCCAAAATGTCTTGCAATATTCCGGGGCGTTTCCCCCACTAAAAGCCTATCGACTTAACTATCTATCACAACTTATAAATTCCTCAACAAATATCATTGTTTTATTTATTCAACCTCACATTTATCTACCCACAAAATCACCTTCTCAACCATCTTAATCCCAAAACAACCATCCAATGTCATAATTCAATTTACCCAACCTAAAAGCACTTTAATTTATTTCCCCAATGATTAACATGGTATCGTGCAAAAGACACAACAAAAGCAGAAAATACTACCATCAACCAATTTAAAATCCATTAAAAAAACCCTCAAAAGCCTGCGAGTACCTAGAAAATTAATGGCAGACCCCCCCAAAAAAAAATTAGACACCCAGCTGAATTGAAAACAGAGTCACATGGTAGATGGGCAAACCCCAAAAAGAATTATTAAAACTTAAAAGTAGTAGACTGATTTCAATTAAAAGCCACGCGTCTGGTCACATCTTTCGCTTTGCGTGCACAGAGATATTACGACATGTTGCAATCATAACTTCGAAATTTGAGTACGTCTCATGTTCGAACCCTGCAAAGGTCTCTGAAGCCCTTTACGTCTACGCCTCTCCCTCACCTTTGACATCTGTCACGTTTAATTTCATTGTACTGTACGCTGTTTCTTTCTTTCTCTTCCCTCCAAAGAAAAGGTTAGATACTGTCAACCTCTGTAAACAGGAATTGATGAGATTAGATTAGATTATGTACCTACAAAATAGTTATAACTCCGATGAATTTGAGCATTGGAATTTGGGATGTGTTTTTAATTGCAGACCTGGTTGAGCAGATTCCCTTCTGCTTTTGGAATACGTGTTTGATGAAGATTTAGGTGGCTAGCTATTCAAACTTTTAGGTAGGAGGAAGTTTCAAGTTTCAAGTTTGGTTGTGAGAGATTCAAAGCATCAGTGTTAGGTAGATGATATCAACAATGTAGTCAGAGAGAAAATTTGACATTTGTTAAAAGGTTTGTAGTTTCGTGCGATTGATGAAAGAGATTGTATGTTCTTTGATTATGTTATTGATTAGGGAAGAGGATCTAGTAGTTGAGCGCATTTCTAATAGTTGTGATAGCACACTTTGATTTAATGCCCAAATTTTTTGGTATTATTGCATCAATAGTTGTGATTTTAAAGTTATTATTTCCGATGATGACTACCCATAATTGAATGAAATGTATCCCTTAGATCTAAAAAGCAACGAATCATGTGATGCCACATCAGCGCACCAATAAAACATGACTTAGTGCACAAGTATCAGTCTCACTTTCTTTTGGGTTGTTTAGAGCACCTTGGCAAAAAGCATGTTGATGTGGCATCATATTTGATGATGTGGCCTTGAAACTTTAGATATTAACAGGGGACTTGCCAATTAAGTTGTTGCAAAAAACTGGGAGTGATTTGAAATTTCCACGTAAGATTTTGAAAAGTGTGAAGTTAGGGTGTTCAAGTGTTGGATCCTCTCTCTTAAGATTTTAAAGGTTTTGGAGGTATGATATGAAGGATGTAGATTGTGTTTCACTCACTTCTTGGTTCTTAGTTGAAGAGGTATCGACACATATCCGTGCACCATCTGTATTGAATAGCAAAACGAAATCATGGATGATATAAAATCTTTGATGAAAACGAAATCATGGATGATATAAAATCTTCTATGAAAATGAAATCGCAAATGATATAAGATCTTCCAAACAAATTGTCATTCAATGTTAATGGTCGCAAGAATGGCCTAAATTTGACAATCACAAAGGCAATCTAAATTTGAGGGTCCACCTTGCATGTTAGGAAAATAAAATAAAATTTGATTTAGAAACCTATGTTTAGGTATAGGTATTAAGTGAGATAAAACAAACTCAGTCTTAGAACCTATGTTTAGGTGTAGGTATTAAGTGAGATAAAATTGATTTTTTAATTTATTATAATGCATTGTGTTGGTTGCCATGCATGAGGGAGTAACATGAGAGCATGATTTCTTCTTGTCTAGATATGCGTGGATTATTGTGGTTGGAATATAGGGTGAGTGTTTTCAAAAAAAAAAAAAAAAATTATTTAGAAAAGTTATGTTTTTAAATTATTAAGTATATATATAAATAAGTGTAAATTTAAAGATTGAATGTAGAAGTTATAGAATAAACTAAATTAAACAATATTTTTAAGCTAACTAGGTAAATAAATCTAATTAAGTTAAAGATAATAGATTCTATAATTTACAGTGTTGATTGTTGTTTTTAAATTAGATTATGTGTTTGTTTTTACATCAACATTTTGGATCACATATTGTGATCCATCATGAGGATGTTCTGAAATGTTGATTAGTTAATTATTGTGATTATTATCTATTGATTATATTCATTAACTTATTTCATTAAAAAAAAATGAAAAGTCAATAAACAACTTCAATTAACTTCATTCTATTGTATTTGAAAAATTCAAAAAACATCTTACACAAATAAATGATTAAAATATTTTATTATATATGCAATCTAAATGAAAAAAGTACTCAACATTTTATTTATGATATTGCTATCAGGATTCAACTGTGTAGTTTTCGAGTCAAACTCATTGACCCATGATTCATGAGTAGTGGTTCACAAGAATCCATCTCTCATGAGAATGAATGATCCACTTAGCACTCATTGCATCTAGGTGATGTTGTTGGACACAATGGTTTACTGAGAGGGGGGTGAATCAGGGATTTAAACTCTTTTCCTTCAACAAGGAGATATCGGTAATGTATTAAAAAAATGGAGTGCTAACCGGTAGCTCAAACAGTGCAAACAAGGTGTGTGAAAGGATTTGCTAAAACATTAATATACCACATGCACAAAGATGCAACACACAACACCAGATATATACGAGGAAAACCTAATGTGGGAAAAACCTCGGTGAGAATAGTTGTTGGAGATCTTCTGCTCCAGTCCAGCCTCACAATAAATATCTGATTACAATATTTAGGGCACCAACCCCTAATTTATGAGCACCAACCCCTACACAATTTATAGGCTACAACCTAAAGGAGCTACAACCCCTGCACTAAGCTATAACTTAGTGAAAACAATTTAAAACTCAGATATACAAATGAAATCACTGTTGCAAATGAATTTTTGCAACCTTACAATGTTCTCCTATGTCGGTTTCACCCTTACCGGTCTGTATTCTCTCCACCCACTCTGCAACTTGACTTTGTTGATGATTTTTCTAAAACCTCCCTCACAATGTCTTCCCTCTCTCAACTCACACTCAATCACTCTTAATCAGGCACAACTTATGTCAGTTTGTCACCTCTGTGTTCAATGCACTCTCCATCGGTTGTTCCTTATACCGATTTACTCTGCTTCTCCTTATCGGTCAATACTTCACTCATAAACACTTCAAGTGTTTCTCTCTTTGGCTCTTCAACAGCAATTTCATGTTTGTCTTCACTCTGCAGCAACTTTAATCACAGTCTCAAGTCAACATATTTAAACTTGAGCTTTCCCGCCAAGAAATAATTCAAACTTGGGGTGGTTAGGGTTTCCTTCACCCGACAAAATCTGCATGAGATCCGATCTAGTCTGTCTTGGATTGATCACCTGTACTTAAGGAATGCATCTGTACACGTTTTTCATTATCCAATGCATACTTGCTAAAGATAGCAATCTCGTACATGATTTTCTACCTTGAAATCTGTCGACTCATAAAAAGCTTAGTTGTTTCCTTCTCGAGATCTTCTTGCAATCTGATTTATTTGCTTCGATCCAGACGCCAACTACTCCCTGATCTTCCTCTGTCATTCTTTCTTCCTCGAGCCGCATCAGTCAGTTACAATCCCGTGATTTTTGGTTGTTTCATTAATGTCGACTAGTTGTTTCAACAACTATGTCGATGGAGGCTTCACCGACCTTTGCATATTTGCCACCTCAGCTCCACATGGCATCACAATGGTCATACACTTAGCTCACCGACACACAGTCGGTTTACACTCGAACATTCAGCAAACTCATACCGGTACAGGCCTTTATCGGTGAGACCTTCTTCTCCTGCTACCGGTCTTCTCCTGCTAACCGGTAGTGCACACTACACCGGTAGCATGTCTTCACCTTTGGTGGTTTGTGATAACTTTAACATTCTGCCTCTTCATCATAAACAGGCAGCCAAACTCCAGACCGGTTTAAGCTCTACCGGTTATCACTCAACATGCTCACAAACACATGCATCTCACCTCAAACCGATGAAGTCATTGATAGTCTCAACAACTACTTGTCTTTCACCATACCGGTTGACAAGCCTTCATGTTAATCTTCTCAATACCTTATTTGTCTTTCACCATACCAGTACACTCTTCTTCATACCGGATGACATGCCTCTACCGATAGCCTGCTTGCAATACCGGTTGACATCAATGACAACTCAATGCCAATAGATGCTTATAGAGGTGAAGCATTGGACCTTCCCGGGAGGTTACCCATCCCAGTACTACTCTATCCTGATAGCAATATCATAATTTGACTTGCTATGAAAAATACCTCTTACTTATCAACATTTTATTTTTTAATAAAATAATTAAAACACTTACAAATGATCAATGCTTTAGTACTTAATAACAAAGAAATAATCAATTTAAACAATTCAAACAAAAATCAATCAAAGCAAGTGATCAACAATTTGATTCTAACTTTTAAAAAAACGTGAATGAAAGCATCAACTAAACAAATCAAGGAAGACTTTGAACTTTTTCATTTTGACTTGGTAGGTCACATTTGGCCTTTTCACATCAGTTCCTTGGATTTAGGCAAAATCTAGTAAACAAAATTTTGGTGAATTAAGAGAAAATTTACTTCTCCTATTATTGAAGAACAAAAAAATATTCTTTAAGGAAACCTGGCCAGTGAATACTCACTTGGAAGTTATTGAAATAACAAAATTTGTTGAGATCTTTGACCATGCAAATATCTAATTAGAGGAATTATTAAACACAAACTAACAATTTATTGATATCATTTATACAAAAAAAAAATACACATTCATAAAATAGTCATCTCATCATCTATATTTTTCTTTTATATGATAAAGATATTCTACCTCATTCACCTCCACTTGATCAACTTTTGCCAAATCCATGACAAAGAGTTTCTAACACATTTGTACCATACGAATAATCATGTGTGAGCATATTTTAGATCATACAATTAACCCAAAATTTAATGAAAGTAAAACAACATGAATTTATGTTTGATTCCAAAAATTATTTGACTCAAGATTGAATGTAAAATCAAAAGTGTGGTGAGAGAAAAAGCTATAGATAAATGTAAACTTGGTATATATTATGTTTAGGTCCAAATTTTTCCAAACAAACCCTTATTAATTTCTAACTCCTTGTGTCAATAAAGTAAACCTTTAAGTGGCATATAGTAGGTAGGCCTTAAAAAATTTAATGAAAGTTGATTAATCCATTTTAAGGGATCCATATATCAATAGATAGTTTAATTAATCGTGCAATCCTCCACAAACTATTAAGTAATTCTAACATTTAAGGAAAACTTAAACTCTTTAAGATTTTTGAAAAAACATGTAGATTTTTAACGAAATATTATAGGAGTCTTTGTTAAGTAAAATTAACTTTTGGAGATTGATTGATGTTCAAAAGTTAGATTTCAATTCGATGAGAGTGATTCTATTTCATTTATAAAGGTTAGTCCAAAGTTCGGTTGTTTGGGGATTCAAATAACATGTTATCTTTAAATATTTAGTAGAGTTTGTCAAACCATATTAAGGTTCTGACTTGATAATAAATTTAGTCAATTAAAAAGATATTTTGATTGGTTTTTAGTATTTTTGTTTTGTTTTCACATTGGCAATCTCCTAAACAATGTCTATCAACACCACACCTTTATAGACATGGATACAAATATACAGATGAGCATATTCTTAGAATTAGAATAGATGAAATTCAAATCCATGGACCAAGTTCACGTCCGCATGAGTGGATTTTAGTCCCATAGCCATGAAAATGAACTAGAGCATTAGACATGGAGTTCATTGATACAAAGGCATTTGTCTAATTATTTCTAAAGCATTAATAAATTAATTAATCAATTTTTTGCATCTTTTATCACAACATATACTCATTAATTAAAGATAATATTTTTCAAAATCCATGAAAATGGATTGGAATGATCTTTGTGGCATGAAATATTGATGCAAAATATCTTCATTAATTAAAGATAATATTTTTCAAAATCCATGAAAGTGAATTGGAAGGTTCTTTGTGATGTGAAATATTGATGCAAAAACTCTCACATGCAGTATTCATATCATTGTCAAATTTACACCAAATTACTATTACTTTATTATTGTAATCCAAAATAGTGATTATAAAAATCCTCACATAATTCTTAAAACAAACATTCCAAATCATATCTTAATCAAATTTACAACTAAATATTATATTATATTATTTAATTTCTAAACTTACATTTCAATAATATAATGAAACCAGCCCAATTAATTAATTAATATAAATTTTAACAAAATATTAATTTTGTTTTAAAAAATTAAATTTTAAATGAGGTGACCCAAGCAATTGGGTCAAATTGTGTTACTTCTCTTGTGGGCCTCTTTTTTTGTTGTTGAGTTTATCTAGAAGTAATTAAAGTTGGGCTACTTTAGTATATTGCCCTAGTTTTTTCAATGTGGTTGTGACATTGAAATTTATGAATCTTGTATATAAGATTTGTGTACTTTGACTTTATATACCCTACAATTGTACAATTGAATGTTTAATCTCATAAAAAAGAGAATATTGTTTAAAAATATAATAATATATAAAAAAAAGACTTTATGATCTACCTTTCTTTATTAGTCAACTTCATCTATGGGAAACATAAATAAAAATAAGAGAAGGATTCTTAGTGTGAAAAGTATATATTTTGTGTCATTCATAAGATCAATTAAAGTCATAAAATTTTCAAAATATATATTTTTAGATTTTTTAATTATTAGTATTTGGATCATTTTTTATGATTTGGTCAATAAGAAAATCTGCATTATTAAGTTATATTATTTAACTATTTTATCTTGATGATGGATCATGAAGTATGATCCAAAATGTCGATGATAAAAAAACTCTACATAATTAAATCTGGAAATACCGCCAGATCATTTTGTTGTTTGATATAAGAACACAAGTCTTAGTTGAAACCTCTTTAGTTGAAAGTGAAGGACTAATAGGTATCCATTTTGCCAAAGTCGTCTAAAACATGATCCTCACCTCATTCCTTACAGTGTTGAGACCTTGTGCATCACAAGATTTGATCTTTGATGGACTCATTCAAAACCATTCAACTTCACTAGCAAACCAAAGATCTGGTGACATATTTCACCATTATTTCAATAAACATTGTAATATTAAAATTGGCTTGCTTAAGCATGGTTCTCCTATTCTAGTTGGCCATCTCTTTGTCTAAAAGTTATTAGAACTTTATATATAAAGAAGAATAAATTACAATTTCTAATGGTTGAGAACTTATGAATGTCGGTCCTACTTTAAAAGATAAAGGATGCAATTATAATGACGAATAGGACCTCTCCTACTTCTAAAATTATCCTATAACTTATTTTTTTAATAATTATATTTAAGGGAAGAGCACCAGTAGTTGTTATAGTATCAATAATTGTTCCCTCCTTGTGCACCCAACCTCCCAATTACTAACTTCAAAGAAACCCAAAACATGATAATTAAAAACCCATTAACAAATTTCAAATGTACTAATAGGCGCCTACTTATTAGCATTTTTGGACCATAATTGAGCCATTTATGCACCTTTATTGGCACTCACAACACACGACTATTGGAGCATTTGTGAATAGGTATTGGCAATTTTTAAGTGCACCGTTATTGGGACATCTTTAAGTAGGTATTTAGCGACACTCTGAAATGTGTACTTTTAGACCCTTATGCACATAACGGATCTCACAACGCACATCATTAGCACCTAGAAGTCAGAACAATAGCTATAAGCAATTAAGTCTCATATAAAAAAGTGTACATTGCTTTGTCTATAAAAGGATACATACAAACTTTGTATGTGGCTTTGTTGCTTTCCCACATTTATATTTTGTGGTTTCAACTTTTACTCATACAACAGTGTGGCAGCAGGCCTTCAAAGATTTGACTCGTACATTTTTGACATTTATTTCAATACACCGTCCCTCCACTATTAAAAAAAAGCTCCTACACCTATTTGCATTTAAAATGGGCAGTTGAGTCAAATTGCACACAGTAAGTGCACGCGATGCTTCCAGTAAAACACTCAAAACTTTATTACGACCAGAATATTATATAATATTATTATGCCTACCAACCATATTAAGGCTGGCCAAGTTGCGTGACGTTTAAGTGCTGCAAGTTTTGCGCCGTCGGTCACGTGGACGGCGGGGACTGACCGCGCAAAGAATGAAATAAAAAGTACGTCGGAGCTTGCGAAAGCCTGTAAAGCCCTCCACGTGAGCTGTCTTCTCTCCATTGACACAACTAAAAACATTTAACTTAGGTTGCTTTCACATTTAAGCCATTAATAATTATGTAGTTTTTTTAATTGATGATATAAATTATATTTCCGTAAATTGAATGGATTAGGTAGGGAGTATGATTTACAATGTTGATTGGAAAAGTTACACAAAATTATTTCTAAATATTTTATTTTTAGTGGTATTATAATGTGACTCACTAAATTAGTGGTTTAGTTTTCAATTGTTGACTCTTTCTTACATGTGAAATTTTGAGTGTCATAATATCTAGATGAGAAAAGTAAGAAGGAAAAAAAAAGTATCATTAAATTTATTTATAAGTCTAATTTCAATGATGAAGTAATTAAGGATGATGATTTTTAAAGTAATTTATTGGTTAAGCTCAATAAGTTGAGATAGATAAATGAAAGTTGAGAAGTGTTAGAAGGTTTATTTAGAAAATTGGATTAATGTGAATTTTTGATTACTGTGATGGTTTGATTGAAATATGCAATCAAAAATTAAAAATTGTATTTGAGATTGAAGAGTCAAGATAATTGAAATTAGTTATAAGGTTTATCATGGGATTGTGTCTACGATTTGATTTATTTGGAGTGAATTTATTTTAGGAGGCTTGATTTTGTCTATTGCAAAAATTGATCTATTGTCCTTGTAGAAAATGTTTACTTGGATGATATATGTCTTAGGAAAATAAAGTGGTGTTAAAGAGTGTTATCAGAAGCTTGTTATGTCAGTGTTGAAGTATGAAACTTTATTTAAAAGCATTAAAAATGAACAAGCCATCATGAGAATTCTAGCTTTAAGTCCCCAAAAAAGTCTCGCATTGTCGATCTCAACCAAATAGGTTGGATACCAAAGAGCATTATTAGTTTAATCTTGTCAGGTGTGCTTATTGTTAGGATTTGGCATATGTTGGGTACGTAGTTATGTGGCTCTAGATAGAGTAGAATCAAAAGAAGCAGGATTTGGAAGAGTGGCTTGTTGTTGAGCAAAACTGATGGTTGTTACAAGTAAGATATTAACTTGCACGCGCCCAAGATGGATTCCCCTGGCCATTGCTACTACCATGCACTTTAGGGTGGTTGCAAGTGTGGGTTTTATACTTTTGGTTGGTATGATTATTGGTTCCATATCCCTATGGAGGTGTCCATCTAAATGGCATATAATTCGACTAGGATTGAGGGGACTGATTGAACCATGGAGGATCATTTGCAAAAGAATTTGAAAATGAAGCATCTTGAGAGGGTACCTTTCTTTTGAATCCATGGTTTACATTGTGCCAAGTATAAAACCTGTGCATCTTCTTCCTCCACTAATTTTAATTCTATCAAATCGTGTTTATCTTCAATACTTGCCACCCTCTTGCATTTGCAACCTCTTTTCTTATGTGGACAATGAGGACAATATTTTGTTGATGTTGTCTCTACTTCTTCATGTTTCTTCTTAACATGAAAAGTGTCCTTTTGAGTCACCACGTGGTTTATTTTGTCTTATTTCATTTCTTTTATCAGGTTTCTAAGCTCCATCCTCGATCCACCTACAACGATCTTGGTGGATATTGCTCACATGTTGTGTGGCTTCACCATAGTAGAATGCAAGTAATTCTTGTGAATCTAGAAAACATATCCCCAAGTGACTTGAGAGATGTCTCCTCCTCCAATCAGGTCTAAAGAATCGAGCAAACTTTATTGACTCCCCTTTTGAAAATAATCTTGTAGTGTCGTAAACTATATGCTCATACAATTTTATACTCATTTGGGGCTCACTTTAGTGTTTCTCCCTTCATGATCTTAGATTCCAACTGATTATGCTCATTCAAATGCCAAATATGGAAGCTTAGAACCTTCTATGTTCACAAACCAAATTTCATACCAAAATGGTAGGACTATGGCAGTAGGCGCTAGTGTCCTCTAGGACTCTAGTGCTAGGAACAATAGTCCTCCCATTTTGGGCCCAAATTTTAACCCTCAATGGTCATAAGATTGTTCAGCGAGAATGTGCTCCTGATGTTGGCCTTCTTCAAAAATTTCAACACGTTTCGTGAGGTTGAGTATAAAAGAAAGTCGCATCCCCTCATTTGAAACATCTCTCATATCTTGATTCAATTATCATCGAGCAAGTTCCAATTTAGCAAGCAATTGGTCATTTTTAGGTAGTGAAGGAAAGATCAAGCATTCAAAATGGTATCCATGGTCAAGTTTATGTGTTTCCTCCATAAGTGAAGGCATGATTGAAATCCTACCTAGTAACACTAACCTTTCACGAGGCTTCAAGGCAAGAAGATTCATAACTAAGGTATACCATTTCAATTCTACATTTCTTTAAGGTTTCAGCCTCTACCCTACAAGGGTAAGATCTCCTTTTTATCATCACTTTTGCAAGGTGGGTTAATTCCTACCTGGGGTTTGACTCAGGCAAGCCCCTATACAACCCAACACCATTTCCTCTGTCTTTTATGTGTAGGATTCATATCTATAAATTTTGGATTACAAAATCATGAAGTATAGATTGAGATGAACATATTCTAACATTGAAGAAGCAAAAAACCCTGGTCACTATCAATTAGCCACAATGGCTGACACCTTCTAGATAAAAAAATTTAGAGAGATGATTTGTAGGGCATTGTAATAAAAATATATTCATGAAATTCGCATCAAACATCTTCAGGTTAGTGGCATCTATCCACATAGACTAGCACTTTCAAGCTAAAATTGCAGACATGAGTTCTTTTTTTCTAATCCCATTTTCATATCTATTGTATAGCTTATTATTTATGATGATTACTATTAAATTTGCATCTTTATATCTAGTTCTTGCATTTTCAATCTTTAATCATATCCAATCAATCAATCACAAGAGAATAATTAATCTACATGTTCCCAACTCTCTTCAGGGGCTAAAGTTGGGCCTAATTAGTTATTTTCCAATAGTAATATTTTGAAATGGTTTCCAATTTGCATCTTAGGCTAGATCCCCAATTTTCACTATTACAAATTTCAAGGGAATCATGAGATAACGTATTTTGTTGAGAATTCTGGAGGTAAAGAAAGAATATTTCTACATAATCTTCCAAAGGCTCAACTTATTTTTATGTCATCCTAGAAATGTTGTCTCCTCTCATTCCTCCTCCTCTATAAAAATCCTTATACTTCTTAAGAAACTTTTCTTTCACGCTTCAGCAATCAAGCACTATATATCTTCCTAATATCATGAGCCATCTTAGAGAAGAGGCCTTGAGCACGTCCAAGAATAATTCCATTAAGTATGCATCATTAGAATAGCCATAACTCTTATAGAGGACATAAAATTTGAACAAGAACATATCAAGGTCTTCAATAATGAGGCAATAAAAAATGGGAAGAGAAAAAGAAGGAATGTTCTTCATGAAGCTTGTCCTTCCTATGTAAAAATAGGAAAATGGAAGGTAATGGTTTTAGGTGGGTTCTCTCCTTGTACATCCCCTACTATATTGGCTTCAGGTTGTGCTTCACGATTCAAGTGTCTACTCATAAGTCCTAATCTAGTTTCTTCTACATGTACATCTTTGTGAGGTTTATTAGCTAGAACAAATCTCCCTAAAGGATCTATAACGATTATGAGCCAATATT
>NC_081413.1:617740447-617820447 GCF_030272615.1 Cryptomeria japonica
GGCTTGGAATAGATAGAGACGGTGATGGGGGAAGGAAGACGAGAGAGAGGAAAAGAAGAGAGACATGCATGTATACAAACATATATACATATATCTATATAAATATATGTAAATATAACTATAGATATGCATATATACATGCATAAACACATATTATATATGTATGTCTATACATATGTGTATTATATGCTAAGTTTACAAGCATACATTTTTGATGTCTTCATAACCTGTACGGGTTTTGGGAAACTCAAAATGATGTTTTTCATAACCCGTACGGGTTTTGTGAAACTCAAAATGATGTTTTTCATAACTAGTACGGGTTTTGGGAAATTCAAAATGATGGTTTTAGGTTCTACATAACCCATACGGGTTATGTAGAACTATGAATGGTACTTTTTGTTTTTCAAAACCTGAGTGGGTTATCTTGCACATCAGAACCTGTGCGGGTTTTGGCTTGGTAAGAGGGTTGGAAAACAACCCTAAGACTTCCAAGCCCATTTTCCCTCCATTTCTGTCCCTTTACACGTTTTTTCATCTTCCAACATGATTTCTCAACTTCATCATCATCAGGTTTACAAATGATCAAGTGGGTATCTCTAAAATTACCACCATAATCTCACACGTCTTCTCATCTTTCTGACCATATAAATTTTTCTATTTTTAGACAACATTAGCATAGTAAACTTTAATTTTCTTTACCAGTGCCTTGACAGTCCTCACAGACATACATCTACCATTTTTTTAATAACTTTTGATATACTTGACCAAATTCAAAATAAATTGCATATTATTGTTCTACACTAGATTCTATATATTTCAAAAAAAAAAGTTTTCATTTTTGATTACTTTGATGCAAGTTATGCCCAACGCACGAACAGGTACCAAATTTTCAGGATGTGGTCACTTAAAAAAATCATTAAAAAAAAATACTCAACGAAAAATTACAAAAAATACACAACTTATAGATCTCAATCTTACCTATCATCCGACCAAAGACTTTTGCAAAATACTAAATCTAATTATATATTTTGTGCAGTGCATGAAAACAGCTATGTTATGTTTTTCAGAAAAAATCAAGAGCAGTTTTTCATGCGAGAGAGGTTTGACCCTCTTAATCTTATCCAATTTTAAAAAACTTTAGTGGTTTAGAAACTAGATTCAGAGTACTACAATTCTAATTATTTTCTCAACTCCTAGTTTTGAGTGGGTGACCTTCAAATATCTCTTTGAAGTTTAGGTTTACCTGTTTTCAGAAAGAAAGAAAAAAGTGGCCACTTATACCCCCCTTTTTGTTCACCATCTTGGTGCACTTGCCCTCTTGCATGATGTTAGTAGATAATTTGGTATTGAATTAATGTCTAATATGACCCTTAATGTTGAAAATGGAAGTTCTATGCTAATAAAAATAGAAAAATATTTCAAAACCTATAGAATCTCTTAGATTTACACCATCCTTGACAATAATGCAAAAAAATTATATTTCCCTATTGACTAATAATATGGAGTAGCTAGGTCATGCACTTCAACTCAACGGATTGAATCATCCTTTATCAAGTGACTATTGACTTATTGGGTATTACATTTAAATGTCATATTAGGGACGTGTTCTCTTAGTTGGAGGGAGTATTGTATGTACTATAGAAGGGGTTTTATGAATTCCTAGGAAGTTGAGTTTAGCAAATAAACTTACTATACTAGAAAGAAATTCATATCAAGATAAACTCAAATTTTATGGTATAATTATGCTTCAGGTTGTTGTTTAGGGCTATTTCTATTGCAACATGTTCTATAATTAACATTGATCGATATTTCTATGTGTAACAGTTATTGATGCTAAAGAAATGGAGAGGATAGAAATCAACATGAATTCATTTAAATAATCAGTCCAACCATTAAAAAAACAAACTCAAACCATTTCAATAACATATAAAAGAAGATTAGTAAAGAAGTTAGTTAGGAAAATAAGCAACTAAATGAACATAATACTTCCCCATGATGTTCCCATGCTATTTTCTCTTCCTTGTCCTCCTCCTCTCCAGATCTTGCTACTATGAATGTTGCTCTTACCTTGACCACCAACACAAGGATGGAAAATAAATATTGGGAGATGGTTGATGATAGTGAAGTCTTGAATGAAGATTTGAATCAAGTATTGGATGTCAAATAGAAATTCCAACTAGTGAAAGAGCTAAGACATGATACCAATCCTTCCTACAAAAGAATTCAAATCCTGAAAATAAATATTATGCATATTGATAATTCTTGTGTCCCCCGACAATGAAGGAAAGGGTTCTATTTACAGGGAAAATGAGGCAATGGAGGGTTGGGACTGATTTAGCTTAAGAAGGACTAGGATTGCTTGAGGATTCCACGATTCTCAATCCATGTGCTCTTCTTCAAGCAATCACATGTTGACAAGTGTCAACAAGGGAAGACTTGAGAGGGAAATGGACAAGGCCTTAAAGGCTTGAGGGGACTTGAGGGTTACCATGAATGGTTGGGTTAATGGGTAAGCCTTTAACCGGGGGTTGGGGGAATGTGCAAGGGTTAAAGTGGGGTTTAGGATGGTCAAAAGCCCATGTGGATTTGCTTGTAAAAGGGAGACGACATTGAAGGCTTTGTAAGAGACTTAATGGTTGAGAAGTGACTCCTTCTTAATCTCATGATTTATGAATGTGCAAACAATTAAGGGGTGATTAGGCTAATGACAGGGGGTTTAGAAATTATTAAGGGAGGGTTAGTGTGCAACTTTGCATTTTCTAGAAAATGCAAGTGGGTGACGAGATTTAAATAAAATAAAATAATCATTTAATTAAATTTATGTGTTGGAGGATAAAGGGATTTAAATAAATGTGAGAGAGGGTTTTTTTAAGGATAAGATGAATTAATTGCACAAATATGTTTTGTTTATTTAGCTGGGTGGTATAGCATTTCGGTGTAGTTTGAGAATGGGGAACATCTAGGAAGGGAAACAAACTAATGTGGGCCTCTATTTCAAGAGAAGCTAGAGCAATCGAAGAAGCATACGGGGAAAAAATTGTATCATAGCAGCAAGATCACCGAGAGCATAAGAAATAATCAAATAAATATCAAATATCTATTTAATTAAGTGGACAAAAATGAGTGTCTACAATTATAAGCTACTCAATAATTAACTAAAGAATTAACATAACATATTGAAAGAATTGAGTACTAACTAATCAATAGAGCAGCAACTTTACCTCAAGTGGCCTTGGTTGGGGTCGTTGCAATCGTCTAAATCAAAGGATTTTAATTAAATATTTACTCACATTTAACTTAATACCATATGATAGAAGCTATTTTTTATTGTCGTGCAAAGGAAAATATTCAAATTGTTAAAAATCGATGTTGCATTCATTTTTTGCATATTCTATAATGTATAGACTAGTTAACTATCCTTGACTATTCTTAGTCAAATATGACTCCTATATTATAAATGTTCATTCATTCCTAAAGAATATGAAAATTATTATTTCTTCATAAAGACACAAAACAAAAAACTTTAGGAGTAAAATACTAATGTAAATCTTCTAGATTATAATTGAGGATAGAGATTATTGACATGTTCAAATAGTTGGCATAATGCATGTACTAAATCTCTTGTCTTCCATCATCAACAATTTTGGAGTTTCTCTTCACCCTTTATGATATAATTCATTATTTTTGTTCTTGGTTCTAGTGGATACAAATTCCTTTGGCTATAAGTATAAGGTGGAGAATACCTCACTGGCTACCATGGATGCAAACTTGATCTTCTCAAGAGCTAAGGCAGATATTCTACCTCCTATTCTAAACTATCTAAACTACTCGAGCTTTCTTCCTCTTTAGATCAATTGTGGGTTTTTAGATAAACTCACATGGTATTTGGGTTTACTTAAATCGTGTCTTTTTCTTTTTCATTTTTGGATACAATACAATGATAAAAATCCTAGCTTCTCTTAAGATAACACTTCTCCTATGTATAAATACTTCCATAATAGTGTGCCATCATAAATTGTATCCACGTACAATTTTGTCCTCGCCTAGACCTCACCTTGGTGCTTTATAATTTGATGCCTAATGATAGTTTTGAGTCTGCTCACACCACCTCACAAACCCATATTTGTACAATTTTGTCCTCGCCTAGACCTCACCTTGGTGCTTTATAATTTGATGCCTAATGATAGTTTTGAGTCTGCTCACACCACCTCACAAACCCATATTTTCACCCTCTCTCTTATCTCTACCCCAAATCTAAGTCCTAATTCTCAAGACCAGGGCATTGGGTGCTCTGGTCCTAGCTTAAGACCAAGGCGCCCAATACCCTGGTCCTCTCAATCATGACCCAAATTTGGTCCTCACAACGATCACATCAAGTGAGCGAGAAATTGGATCCTGTGTCGGCCTACTCCAAAAATTCAAATAGTTTTCAAGTAGTTAGGTATAAAAGGAGTTGTAACCCTCTCATTTGAAATCTAATAAAAAATCCTAAGTCATCTAATGATCCTAAATTCAATCCAAGTGAGTAAGTAATTAGACATTCATCAAGCATTGGAGAAGATTAAAGTCAAGTTCAAGCATTCAAGATGGCATCCATGATCAACTTTCTATGAAGACATTCTACAAGACATCCTAAAACACTTGCATGAGGATTCAAGCAAGCTTCATCGAGGTATACATTTCAATTACAAGCATTTCATTTCATATCCAACCTTTCCCTCAAAATGAAAGCATCTTGCTGCAATTTCTATTACAATTATCATTTCAATTTCAAGGTTAATTCCTAAACTAGGGTTTGACCCCAAGCAAACCCCTATCCACAACCCTTTTTTTCCTCTCTTACTATGTGCAAGGAATTGACTTAGGAATTGTACATAGAGATTCCGACAAAGTTGATGATGAAAAATATGTTTAGATTTCGATGGAGCAAAAAGTAGAGGACCAAGGTGAATCCTAGCTACTCAGTCCCAAAAAATCAACTCAAACTTTCAAGAATAGGTTTTGATTCTCTTCTTTTTCTCAAATGCCTTTTTGTGGCTCTGTCTGATACGTGTAGTAGTTTGTTTTTACTATTTCATCTCAATTATCATTTTCTTCATCCTAAATCATATAGTTCAAAGTTGATTTCAACTAAAAGAGGGTGGAAAACTAAAAACCAATGAATCTAATCAGAATCTCAACACTTTTCTTATTTGGATTGTGGCTATATCTATTGGATTCACCCCTCTTTCAATGTTTTGGTCCCTTAGGTAAGATTAATGGTTTTATTATCTTAATTGGTGAAACCCTAACTTTCCTCACCAAAACAAATAAGATCCCAAATCTTGTACTTTTTCACACCTATACCATAACAATTGAAGATGCATTTAACAACCTTTTCTTCCAAATTTAACCTATTTTCCATAAGCTTGGGCCCTAAAACCAAACCCTCTACGATGTTTCAAGGAGGGATTTCTTTGAATGGTTTGTTGTCTTCTCAATAAGAGTTGATGTAGAAAACTTGTTGATTGCATAACAAGTCATGGAAATTATTTTTGTCTAAAATTATTTTTATAGAATATCCCCAATAAGCATACTTATAGCCCTCTTCATCAATGTCACAATCATACATTTTGTAACTTCATTATGTTAAGGGATATATAAAGTTATCTTATCTCATTCTATATCATTATCTTTATTGTAACTATCAAAATCTACTAAACAATACATCATTGTATATCATTATCTCTATAGAACCTATCGAAATCTATTGAACAAAACTCACCAGGTCACTATTTGTCCTCAAACACCTAAATTTTTTACGTCTAATTTTCCAAAAGATCCTTAAATTATTTAAAATAATTAAAGACTTTAGTTTTACATCCAAATCCTACTATAATCATGAATGAAAGGTACATAATACATAGATTTAGAAATTTAAGCAATGCTAACATGACTCGAAAACATCAAAATGTACCAAGTTCAATAACTCAGAAGATTTGTGAGAACTTTAATAAAACTAAACATGACTTTTTTTTTCCATAAATACATTTCTCGCAATAATTGAACTCAAGATTACATCCATTTAACCCCATAGCAAGATTCTTTCATGGTCCAAAGACCCCCCTTTTCACCAATATGATTGAATCTTTGGTGTCATAACATCATTTCCTTGGCAAAAAGTTTTATTTTCAAAGAATGAGCACTCTTAGGTACCCAATAACCATGACTATTGAAAGTGGATGCAACACATCTCCTTATTGCTAGTTGTAATGGTGAAGGTGAAAAATTTACATATCTTTTCACTAAAGAAGAACTATTACACTAAATTGCCCATGTATCAAGATGAAATAAAGTGCCAACTCAAACACCCTTTCCAAGCACTATATCACATCTAACCATCTTACACCATTCACTTGATAAAATAACCCTCACACCAATACCATTTAATTTAACTACAAATAAAAGATTTCATATTGAACCAAGAATATTTAACAAACATCAATACCCTTTACACATCCATTGGGGAACCTAATCAAAATTCATCCATGTCCAACTATTTGCAAGTGAGAATCATCACTTGAGGTACATGTTGCATTCATTAAATTTTTCATACTTAACGAACCAACTCCAACATGAGGTCACATGGAAAGATGCACAAAAATAAATAATCTAGTCATCTTTCAACACACATGTAATCAAGGATGTGACAAAAGGAATTGCCATCTTCTTGACAGGATGTATCTAAATATTTTTTATTTTTTATTTTTTTTATTAGATTCTTCTCCTTGTTACATTCCTTTCATAAATATTGAAGTTTGTCACAGTTCCAATACAATGCCTTGGACTTGCTAAAAGACTTACATCCCTCATGGGATTTAAATATTGGCTTATCTTTCTTTTCATTCATCTTCTTGTCTTTTTCTTTGGACATTCCATGAACTACGAGGGCCTCTTTAGCCATTTAAAATGTTTTCCTTTGCATCTCTTCAAATAGTAATGATGCGACCACCTCATCTATCTTAAAATTTGTGATAGTACTCTTAGTGGCCTCAAGGAATATACATAGTCTCGTGAATAAAATAAAGAGCATAGTGAGTCATAAAATAATCCTCCTCCTCCATTTCCACTCCAATAGAGTTCAATTAGGCAACAAGCATATTGAAGGTAATCAAACGATCAAATATAGATCCACCATCCTCCATTTGAAGAGAATAAAACTTATTTTTCAAGAATAACTTATTCACTCAGGAGTTAGCCTAATAAATTTCACCAAGCTTCTTTTTAAAGTTTATAACAGATAGTCTCTTTATGAACATTAAAAAACTAAATCTACCAAATGGAGTCTCACAAGATCCTTAGCCTTTCTATCCATAAAACCCCAATATTCTTGTTTCATAAATGGTAGAATAGTACAAAATATTATAACTCGTAGATCTATATCAACAAGTCTATCCCCCATCTTAAGTTTCCACAACTCAAAATTACCACCATTAAGTTGTCCCCATTTCTATCATTCTAGATGTGTTTTTCATCTTGTCCCATGACAAAATAAAATAAACTCTCTAAGAAAATTCTCATTCAATCAAATATTAGTACAAAAACCCTTGTACCTAACAATGAAGATCAAAGGTTCTCAATCTTTGATACCAACTGAAAGGAAGTAAGGCATGTGAAAACACTTCCTATACCAATGTAATGAGGAGAATAAAGTGCAAATTTTAATATTTTCAACTACAAAAAAAATTAAAACACTTATGAACATAAAACATGCAATATGTCATAACACAAGATATATGTGGGAAAATTCACAAGAAGTATGACACCCAAACTTGGGTTTGAATTCAAATGCCAGCTTCTTGTTCCTCTTGGTACTTTTTAGCATATTATGTCATATGTTACAATATCATAACTTTCATATTTGACCACCCAAACTGAATTGCCCCAATTTGTCCTCATTCAATATTTAAAAATGTGTTATATGGTAAGTGTATTAATCTATTATAATGTTGGTCAATATTCTAATTTCACCTCCCTCTTGCACGCTCTTACACATCATATAATTTGACACATGTAACTCCCTTCATGACAACCTCACAACCAAACTATGTCACTTCAAAGTGGAAGGTTTATCTCCTCACATGAGGCCAAAAACTCACTAAAGACAAAATCTAGTCACCCTCCAAATAGGACACCATCTCTCCTATAAGAAGACAAAGTCAGTAGAAGATGAAATGGAAAGTGCCTATAAAATATCTCAAAACAAACATTGGGAAAGCAAGGTTAAGACACGTTTTCCCAACAATTTTTACATCAGTTGCATCTTGAGCCTATATTACATCTCTTATTATCTAGAGTTGTTTATGATCACACATTGTCAGATCATCATATTAGAACATATATACCTTGCTCTTATATTTACTTATCACACTATCTAGAATTTTTCACAATCCTACATAATTATATCATGCCTCTTGGAGCATTTATACCTTGATTTTACATTGATTTATCGTAATATTTAGAATCTTTTATGATACGTGACATTGATATACTTTCATATCTTAATCCTATATTGTTAGAGCACTTATATATCTTGATTTTGCAATACCATGATCATCATTGGTTTAGTTTATTATTGTGATCATCACTAGTTTGGTTTATCGTTATTGATCCACACCATTCTTACATGATTTTTCTTGGCCATTAAAGGTCATATCACCATTGGCTTACCCCGTGATGGACAACATTCCTCATTCTAAGATCTTATATCCACCTCATTGGTTCTTATCATGATTTATTATTTGTTATATGTTTATTATCATCTCATAATTTATTATTTATTGCTCTTATAATATAGGGTGATATTTACTCACATGGTTATTTCCAGATGATGTTAATTATCATGCATGAGACCTTTCCATCCTTTAATTAATTGCCCCCTAAGGGCTATCTATTGTAGGGGGTATTAATGGTCACTAATGTTCTTGTTTGGATCTTAATCTTTCTTGCAAATCAAAAGCTACTTTTGGAATATATTTCTAAACTATTTTAGGATTTTATGGGAGAACACACACAAAGGGTATATCCACACGATCACATCTTGTAGGATCCATTATTTTATATGAAACAATGGTCATATCATTTATGTTTGAATGTTTAATTTACTATATAGGTATGTTTTTTAGTACTAAAGACTTTGGTATGCATGATCATTTACGATTCACATGCACTTTATAGTGAGGGTAAAATATAATGGTGAAATTAACATCCCCATTCTACTTTTCATTTAGTTTTTTGACCATTTTGAGGAAATGTCTTTATACAAATATATGGTAATAAATAGTGCTATCCTATGTGAAGTTGGCACCATTTTCCTAGTTTTTATCTACTTGTTTAGGCATACATCTCTATGTTACACATTCAACCTATCTATCTTATAGTCACATCCTTGCATGCACTTATATCCATCTAGTCATTATACACTTTGTCTCAACCCCACACCTAATCTAAGATGGGTTTGCAATTATGACCTGATGTCCTTGTGGTTGTGAACTCATTCCATCTAAAATCCTATTTCAAAATTTAAAGTTGAACAATAAACACCCTTTATTTTTCTCACCTAGATCCAACTAAACAAACACTTGCATTATTTAATGGCATGCCTTCACATGTAAAGACGTTTATTGCACACTCTAATCATCCAACGAAGCAATCATCTAATCATCCTAGATTACTGAAAGGTCAATTAATGCTAAAACACTTAGATTTTATGCACTAAAAAGAGTAACAAAACTTCATCTTAGATATTTGTTTGTCATCTTCAATCTTATGTACATTTTTCAAAGAGTTGATCAAGGTAAAAGATCATCATAACTTGATTGTATTACAATCTATCAAAAATGTTTTTTAATACTATATATCTCACAAATAACATAATAACATTAATCAAAAGAACAAAAGAAAAATAATCTTTCTAAATACTAAGATAAATTCATTAAAAAAAAACCACAAGAAATCAATCTAAAAGATTAATGAAACCCAGATATGAGCATATCCAGAAACTTCTATCAAATCAACATCATTTTTCTTTTTAATGTTTGTTCTCCTTGCTGTTGTATTATTTGCCCTAAAAACCTTGTTCCGCCAACCTAATTTGACTTGTAGATTATTTAATACAATTTACAATGTATAATAGTTGTTAACGTACAATGCCAAACCATTTGTAAGGGCGATAGAAAAGTTGATTTGTCAAGACACGCGAATCAATAAAAATTATTTCATTTAATTTTCCTTTGCAATCTTTAGTTTGATTATAAAGTTAATATTGTTCACATGTTATGACGTTACAGCTGGAGACGTTTTGTTTTTATTTTGAGGAAATATAAAATCAATAAATGGTAAAATTTTGTAAAAGAGCTCTTTTTTATTTTTATTTATATCAGTATTTATTCTTTTGTACTAGCTCTCATCATTTTCAGATATCCATTTATTTCAGTTATTTATTATAACAATTTGTCTACCCCTTTGGCCTAGATATTATTTGCATAATTTGGTTGTTTGTCTATTTGGGGTCATTTTTGTGGTCAAGTCAAATTCATATGACAAATTTAATCTTTTTTTTTTTTTATTTGAATTCAAAATTGGCCCATTGTCCTTTCCCCCCTTTTTTTCACCTTGGGTTAACTGATACACATTTTGCAAAATTTAGTGTCATGTGCTAATATTTAAAGACATTCAATGTGTTCCTTGTAATTTTTTGAAGTACAAAACTCCTCTCTTGTTCTAGAGCATTAAAGGACCATTCAACGATGACACGTTTTGATTTGGTGTAGTAAAAAGATTAATCAATTTGTATACATTGTCTTAGGAGACACACTTGTGACAAAACAACAACCCTTCCAAGGTATTTATAAATATTACTATGAGTAGAGTAGATAGCTATTTACTACAAAAATCAAGACGCGTGTTGTACACTTACGCAAGGTCAAGTCTAAATCCAAATGACAAATCCATAATCACATACCTAATGCAAACTAGAAGACTCAACTCCAAATAGAGTATAGGATCAACGATGAAAATGAGGCATTTATTTGACTATTTAGAATCATCATCTAAAGTATACATTCTTCAATCAATAAGCCAAGTACCCCTATCATTCTCATTTACTTTCCAAAAATAACAAGTATAATTATTAAATTTATCAAGATCCCAACTATTATTAATTAAACTAAGTTTATTGTGCTTGTGTGTATGCATGTTATTGGATTAGTCTAGACTACATCTAAGGAAAGCTTATTTCTCTTACAAAATTATGTCAATTGATCATACAATGTGCATCATGAGTAATATTACTATTTTATATTGTATTAAGCATAATATAATAGAGAACACAAGGAATAACACAACAAACAAAAGATGCAAACAAGTTACATTACAAGAAACAACCCTCTACCTAACTTAATACATGCCTAACACTAATGCATAATGTGTGTGGCACTAATTAAGAAAATAGTAGCATAACTACTATATAGTGCCTCATATGATGTATAAAATACAAAAATGTGAGATTATGGAGTGCGCCAAAACTAATAATGAGACCTAAACAATGAGTACATAACATAGATAACATGAGGCTAGTAACATCAAAACTACTAAGATCAAACTCATTGACCATGGGGCATTCCATATCCATTCTAGAAAATCTAGTAATCCAATTGATTATGGCTTGAACATTATGAAGATGATTAAAAATAACTCTCTTAATTTTGCCTCCAATATGTAGTATTGGAGCTAGTAAAGATTTTATTGGACTTTTCACAATCTACAAGATCTTTGTTGCCACATATTCATGCTTACCTTAGATACCTATAGCTATTATTGCAAATGATTGACTTGTTTCTCAAGATCCTCATGAACCTTCAATTGTTCCTTTGGAATTAAGGTTATGTTTGAGATTCATAGTGACATTTTTGAGTGAAGTAATTATAATTTAACCTCTAGGGGAAACAAATAAAGAGAGAAGGTAGTTATGCACTATAATTCTAACTAAAGTTAACAATAACTTGTCAACAAGTTTTAAAAATGATGTTGTTAATAGTTGAAAGGACTTTAAAAGTTTATTTCCATGATTATTTATGAGGAAAAATGGCAAGTAGAAAGGACATGAGGGAGAGACACATGTTATAGGCATGAGTGCAAAACCATGAACTGTGCTTGGCAATTTTGGTCTTGGCATAGAAAGGAAAATTAGGAGAGGGGTAGATGAATGCAAGTGGAAACCAATGAGAAGCTTGACATGTAGGAGTTCCCACATAATGATTTGGGATTATGCAACAACTTTGGATAGTCATAATTATAGGAGTTGAGAAAATACAACACCACAGGAGCCCAAATAATCTCTGCAAGCCGAAAAACCTGTTACAAGGAGAAGCAAGGAAGCAAATACAGAAGGAACAAAAACACAGGAAAAATATGCTCCAAAAGATGAGAGCTCAATAATCTCCAAAATGTATTGTCAATAACAATCCTTCTTCATACAATGAAAAGAAAGAACTCAACCTTTAATAGGTCAAGAAACCCTAAAAGGGAAAACCTAGGTTTGCACATAATAATTAATAAAAGAATTAATTATATGCACCTAAAGTTAGCTTAAGTGTAAAAGAGATAAAGGGAACTTAAATAATTAAACAAATATTGTTTAATTAATCAAGTAAATACCCGAATACTCTAACACCCCCCCTTAAGCTAGACTTAGGGAGAAGCTAAAACCTAGAACAACTACTGAAAGCAATAAAGATGGGTCCCGACAATAAGGCCTAATCAGATACCCAAATACAATGAAATCTCTATGAAATGGAGAAATAGAGAAAACCACGTGGGAACAAAACTCTACTCCAAAAAGAGATGGAAAATAATACCACTGAAGCATGAAGAACCTGCAAACTCTGTCGAAGAATAACTGCTGATATGAAGAACCTCCACTGAAATAGAACATGACCAGGTAGAGAAGACTGTAATCTATATGAGTGCCCTCAAATGACACTACTCGAATTAGAAGGCAAACAAGGCAAACAACTGAAATCGAAGATACAGATGGCATGAGACACTAAAGCCTAAAGAGCTGATCAATCGAACCATGGAAGCATTAGAACCAACAGGATAAGCCTCCCCATAATGTTGAAGAGGGACAGGTACACTGAAAAGAACGACCAACAAGAACTACATGACGAAGAACCAGGAACATCAAAGGTGCTGAGAAAAGTACATGGTGTCGTGGAAGGAACACTCACTTGACACACATCATGAGGTAAATGTTGTGGAAGGAACACTCACTGGACAAAAGAAGATGGCAAACAACAGACAAACATCAACCCCCTTATGGCACTTGATCAATAGTGCATGTACAACTAGACTCACGATGTGCAAGATCCCAAATAAACAATGCATGATGGCACTTTATCTCAGTGTGTTTGCATAAATACAAGCTACAATGATAAGAAGACTGGAAATAGAAATGTGAACCAAAATAGAGACATCCTACTCAGAGAAGAGATCCTAGGACCTGAAACAACCACGATATCCACCAAAGTGCTGAAAAGAAAAAAACTGAATAAAATATGCATGGAGAAAAATCAGGAAATAAAACTCAGATGTCTGGAAATTACAGAGCACACGCTTTCCAAAAATATAAATTTTTTGAAAAATAGAGTTCGGATGCTCATTCTATGTCTCCCAGAGTGCAAATACTAGACCTCACTTTGACTGGAAAAAAACACAGTCAAACAGCAAAATTGAAAAAAATTACCAAGACCATGAGATTAGGCTCGGAACTAGCTTTCCGATGCCTATTCGTTTTCAAAAAAATGACTCTGTATGCCCAAGATATGGCCAAAAAACCAAACCCCCCTGAAAGAGGCAAAAAAGGGAGTCTGGTGGCTGGGCGGTGCTCCAGTGGCCAGTGGGTGGCGCTCCGGTGGCGGCCTGGCGGTGGTCCGGTGGCCGAGAGGAGCTCCAGTGGTGATTCTGGGCGGAGCAGAGCCGCTGGGCGGTGCGATCGGGTAGAGCGGAGCTGACCAGCGGTGCTGCACGCGGGGGCCAGGAGCTGCAGCAGTGACGAGAAGGCGGGTCGGGGGCTGAGTGCGGGTGTCGAGAGCTGCAGCAGCGACAGCACCAGGAAGCAACGATCGTAGGGAGGCAAGTGCAGGCAGCGGGCTCAGTGGTGGCGGCCGCAAGGAAAAACTGCCAACGAGGGCTAGTGAGCCAAGGCCGGCAGGGTGCCGGAGGCTAGGGCCGGGGACTGGCAGGAGACCGGAGGCCAGCATCGGCAGGGGGCCAGGGGCTGAGGTAGACAAGGGGCGAGACTGACATGTCCGGTCACCGTACGACAACCAGACTATTAGCCCGATACCCTAAGAAAAAATACAAACACCCCCCCCCCCCCCCCCCCCCCCGAAAAAAAACAAAAAAAACAATCACCTTAATTTTTTTCAAAAATATCAAAATCCGGCTTGCATGCTGTAAAAAGGCAAAAAAAAAAAAGTTGAAATTTTTTCTCGATTTGCGTGCTAGGGTCGTACGGCTTGGATCTGAGAAAAAATACTCCCAGAGGCTTAGGAACTAAAATAGGTCAAATTTTATATGACTATAGGGGTTTTCGGGCCTTTCTGAGCACGATGGTGAGGTTCGTTTAGACCCAAAGTGCTCAGAAAAAAAAGGTCAAAGCCTAGGTACATAAAAAATTCCTGAAACCCCAGATCTGCTTCCAAAGCAAAAAATTCTCAAAACAAGAACAAGTAGCTGCAGATTTGAAGCTCTAATACCATATAGGAGTTGAGAAAATACAACACCACAGGAGCCCAAATAATCTCTGCAAACTGAAAAACCTATTACAAGGAGAAGCAAGGAAGCAAATACAGAAGGAACAAAAACACAGGAAAAATATGCTTCAAAAGATGAGAGCCCAATAATCTCTAAAATGTATTGTTAATAATAATCCTTCTTCATACGATGAAAAGAAAGAACTCAACCTTTAATAGGTCAAGAAACCCTAAAAGGGAAAACCTAGGTTTGCACATAATAATTAATTAAAATAATTAATTATATGCACCTAAAGTTAGCTTAAGTGTAAAAGAGATAAAGGGAACTTAAATAATTAAACAAATATTGTTTAATTAATCAAGTAAATACCCGAATACTCTAACAATAATCGGTGACTAAGTTGGTTTCTATTGGTGTCGAGAGAAAAAGAAAGGGCAAAATAACAGAGAAGTTACTTATAGATGATTTGAGAGGGAAGAATTAGATGTTGAGGGCATGAGGCCATCTCCAATATTTGAAAAAAAATCAAGGAAATAAAATAGATAGCTTGATACTAAAAGGGGATAACTTCGTAAATATTCATCATATATTGTGACATTATGTATGATACTGAATTCATGCTTGAGTTGTTGTCATAATTTTTAATTAAGGTTGGTCAAATCCCATAGGTATCAAAACACTTGGTTCCCCCTTTAAAGAGTTGTTTGTATTTAAAGTTGCGAATAAAACCTAAAGGTTTCTCATCCTACTAAACCAAGTTATTCCACAAAATGGAGGAGGTGAAAAAATTGAGAGCATATAGACATTATTCAAACTAGGTAATCCACTAGGAGAACAATTTCTAGGTCCTTCCATATGTTGTTGAAAGGGTTTGAACTTAGGTATTTTTAGAATGAAGTTAAAGGATCTCATCCTTCTAGTCCAAGATGCTCCATGGATTATTACTTGTGGTTCATTATATTTTAAATAAAACCAAATTGAAGAGGTGGAAAATCTAAAGCCTAATTGCTAGTGTATAAACCAAATAAAGCACAAAATAATGCATTCAAATATACAACTAAACCATTATACCTTAGCTTCTACTCTTCCTCTGATTGAGCCTTTGATGAAGTATCCAATGCGCCCAAATGCTCCACTTGATTAGACTGGCTCCAAGATGGGATGTGGATTGCTCTCCACACACAACACGATTGGTGGATTTGGATTGGATTTGGACTATATTTGAATAATGATGGGTATGGATTAGATGAGAGAAGATTTGGGCATTATGATGGCGTGATGGATGATTTTGGATTCTAAATTAACAACATAAGCTTGGATGAAAAGTGGATCTCAAAGGATGAAATGGACAACATAAGAATGCATGAAAAGTGGATGATTTTGTGAAGAGAGGAGACTACAATTTATAGATTGGAGGAGGCCAAAATGAATGGCCAAGCTTGATTTTGGGATGAAGGGTTGAGATTGATTTGAGAGGGAGCACATGGATTGAGAGGACAAGGTGTGTGATTCAAGAGATATGCCATAAAGGCATTTCTTGTCCCCACATCTCTCGAGGTTCATGGGGGAGAGCTCCCAAGTACATTGGGAAGAGAAAAGGAATTTAAAATTCCTTGGGGAAAGGGAGAAGGAATTAAAAATTCCAAAATAAGAAGATGCATGGGGAGATTCAAAGAATCTGAATTTCTTTAAAAGGAGGTGATTAGGGATGTGCAAATGATTGAGGGGATTGATTAGGTGGCTTAATGAGTGATTAGAGTGCAAGTTGGAAAGTTAGGAGGATGTGACATGAGGAGAGAGAATGAGCAGAGGAATATAAATTTTGGGAATGATGATAATCATGCTTATAGAAGAACTAAGCTAAGTGAGGATTATAAGAAGTGATTTGTAGGAATCACTTTAGTTAGATTAATTAATTAAAATTAATTAACTAAGTGGGTTTTAGAATAAATAATGATTGAGGTGACTTTAGAAGAATGGGGAAATAATTAATTTATTGATAAATTAATTATTGGAATATAGTGATAAGATTGATTAAATTCGATTTAATTAACCTTAAGAAGAAGGGAATTAACACAATTAAACTGGTTAATTATGTTGTCAAGCTTGAATTAATTAAATATTGATTAATTCTGTTTATGGTGAAAATGGATATCAATAATAACAATATTGAAAAGCTAAATGAATTCAACCACCAAACCCTAGCCTAACAACAACAATGATCCACCATAACATATGAAGATTACTTAAGACAATGCAAATCAAATGAAATCACAAAGATTATACCATCACATGTCCAATAGGGTTTTGATCTCCATTCTTCCTATCACCATTGATCTTGCTTGATATATTTGCTCTCAGATTTTATGTGCACAAGAGCTCAACAAAGAACGGAATGTGGTTGCAAGTAGGATCGTAGTGTAGCCAAGTCCTTAAGATCAATCATTAGGGTTTGATAATGAAGAAGGCATCTCCTTAAATAGAAGACACAATAAGAAATGGAGGGATAAGATTGAGAGGTGTAAAAAGGAGGTTGGCTAGGATTAAAGGGTAGGTAGAAGAAATAATAAAATAATGAAAGAGGTAGGTAGTGTAGGAATTAAGAGATGAATGACATGTGTCATAGGTAGAAAAGGCTAATGAATTAATTAATTAAATAAAAATTTATTTAATTAATAGAAGAAATGAGATCAATTAAATAAATAAAATATTTATTTAATTTAGGAAAAGGATAATTTAAATAAATAAATGTATTTATTTAAATGAGAAATAAGGCTAGAAGAGGATAAATTAATTAATTAAATAAATAAAGATTTATTTAATTAATAGAAGAATTAAGCTTAGATAATTAAATTATTTTATTTAGATAGGACAATTTTAGGTGTCTACAAATTCAAATATGTCCAATTAGAATCTCCCTTAAAGGCCTACACAATCCACTTAGATGTTAAATATAAATCATGGAAGAAATTCTATATGATTAGAAGGCCACATTTGTTCTTTTGTTGAATATAATGCTTCTAATAAGTAGTTAGCATACCCTTCTTGATGCCCTACTTGACCCCCCCAAAAAAATATGATACACCAAGTGGTTATAGTAACTCTGAGAAGTCAACAAGAGAAACAAAAACATGACTATGAAGGGGGATTTTCTTTTCCACTTGGATGTGTTGGCCCAAGGCTTGTTGTTGTGCCAAAATATCAACCTATTAATTCCCGATACAAACACCAGAGATAAACAAACCACGAGAGGCGTTTAAGTCATGTCACAGATCCCTGAAGGCGATGCTGAACGACCAAAGGGACAAAAGTACTGCAATCGAGGTATTCAAACTCGTAACCTGAGCTCTAATATCCTTAAGAATATGTTTCATCAACATAACTTGAGTACAACAAGATGTTGTTGCAATGCATTCTGCTTCTTCAGGAGATAGAGATATTGAATCCTACTTCTTACTTAGCTAAGAAACCAACCTGTCTCCCAAGAAAAATGCATCACCGCCAGTAATTTTCCTGTTATCACTACTTCTGGCCCAATCAACATTTGTGCATGCTTTTAGCACGAAATCTCCACTCTTCTTGTACCAAAGACCAAATTACAGAGTCCCTTTCAAGTACCTAAAAATCCTTTTTAATGCTTGCTCATGTGACTACTTCAGGTTAGCTGAAAAATATTGGAACTAGACAGACGACTTGCATGATATCTAGTCTATAGGTAATTAAATACAACAATCCTTCAATCATAGATCTGTACTTCTTCTAATCAACTTTTGGAGATATATCATCTTTGCTCAATTTACAACTAGCAACCAAAGGGGTTGCAACTAGTTTATAGTTCTCCATTTCAAACTTCTTTAGCATCTCTTTGACATATTTACTTTGAGGAATAAAGATTTCATCTTCTAACTGTGTAACTTGTAGACCAAGAAAGAATGACAACTCACCAATTATTGACATTTCAAATTCATTTTGTATATCTTCTGCAAACTCTTTATATAGACTGCCACTTCTTCCAAATATAATATCATCAATATAGACAACAATAATCAATAGCTTGTTATCTTCAACATTTAAGTAAAGATTGTTGTCAACAATACCTTTTCTAAAATTTTGTTGTAGTAGATATATATCCAATCTATCATATTAAGCTTTAGACGCTTGTTTGAGTCCATACAATGCCTTCTTCAATCTGCAAACCATTTCTGATACTTCTAACAATCTGAATCCATCTGGTTGTTCAATATATACCTCTTCTTCAAGTTCTCTGTTTAGAAAAATTGACTTGACATCGATTTGCTATACCTTAAAGTTCTTATAAGCATAGAAATCAAGAAACATTCTTATAGCTTCCATCCTAGCTACTAGAGCAAAAGTTTCCTCAAAATCAATACCTTCAACTTGTGAATACCCTTTATATACCAACCTCGCTTTGTTCCTTGTAACTTGTCCTTTCTCATTTAGCTTGTTCTGAGACACCCACTTAGTTCCTATCACATTTTTGTCTATTGGTTTGGGTACCAATTCCCATGTCTAATTCTTCTATGTTTGATTCAGTTCTTATTATGTTGCTTTTACCTAACTTTCGGTTTTGCTTACTTCCTCAAATGATTTAGGTTCCACCAATGAAAGAAAGCAATAGTTTTCTTTCTCATTTTCTTTGACAACTCTTCTTCCTGTCTAAACTCATTTGTTTATATCTCCAATAATCCGATCCTCTGAATGATTCTTTCTCACATATTTGGTTGGAGTTTTAGCTACTTGCTCATGTCCTTCTTCTCCTTCATCCTCTTCATTTGTACCTTTCTCTCTATTGTCTTCTAGATCTATCTGTTAGGGTTTCAAGCAGATCCGAAGCAAATATGAACTAACAATTATATACAGATTTAAATACAAAAGATAAAGAAATAAAACAAGACACAGATAACATAGAGATTTAACGTGGTTCACCCAGAATGGGTTACATCCACCATACACAGTCATCCAATCTTTCTTATTATCCAGCAAAAATAGTACATCAACCTTACAATGCCTTAAGCATCCTAGCCACTTATAACATGCATTTTTAGGGCAAAAACAAAGTCGGCCTTTTTAGGGTTTTATTACAATGTCGGTTTTCATCAACAAAAAAAATACCCAAAAAAAAAAATTCTCAGGGGCTCCCGCCCCCGAACCCACCCCAGCAAGGATACGTGCTGAGTGTACAGTACTTTGCTGATCAGTCGCCCCATTTCAACAGTCTCCCTCTTGGAGACTGATCAGGCTCCACACCGAACAATCTCCCACTTGGAGACTGATACTACACAACACCACTGTACATGCAACATCTGTTGGATAAAACACTAGGACTCGACTGGTATAAATTCCACAATTATCAATCAAGAAGACCAACAAAAACTGATGAAGAAATCAACTTCTCCTATGGAACTGCCTTCGTGAACATATCAGCAGGATTCTCACTTGTGTGAATCTTCTCAAATCGTAACTGACCCTCCTCCATAACAGTTCGGATGAAGTGGTACCTGAGCTGAATGTGCTTTGTCCTTGAATGAAAAGCAGAGTTCTTCGTAAGATGAATGGCACTCTGGCTATCAGTATACAATGGACGATCCTCCTGTGTCTGACCCAATTCCTCCAGAACACATTGTAACCAAATCATCTCCTTGCTGGCTTCTGTAGCAGCAACATACTCAACTTTAGTGGTTGAAAGTGCAACAACCTTTTGTAGCCTAGAAATCCAACTGACTGCAGTTCCCCCTATAGTAAAACATACCCTGTAGTACTCCTCTGTGAATCAATATCACCTACTAGATTAGAGTCAACAAATCCACTCAGAGCAGCATTAGATCCTTTGAAACATAATGCCTTCGTAGTGGTTCCTTTCAAATACCGAAGGATCCATTTCATAGCATTCCAATGTTCCATACCTGGATTACTCATAAACCTTCTCACAACTCCCACTGCATGTGCAATATTTGGCCTTGTGCATACCATTGCATACATCAGACTGCCAATAGCTGATGAATACGGGATGTTAGACATTTTATTAACCTCTGCCTGTGCCTTTGGGAACATCTCCTTAGTCAATTTGAAATGACTAGCCAAAGGTGTACTAACTGCTTTTGCATCCGGCATGTTAAATCTTTTCAACACCTTCTTTATATACTCACTTTGGGACAAATTCAAGGTTCTATTTTCCTGTCCCGTGTAATCCTCATACCGAGAATTTGCTTAATTGGACCCAAATCCTTCATAGCAAATGACCTAGCTAATTTCTGTTTAAGATCATTTATATGTTGCATGTTAGACCCAGCAACAAGCATGTCATCAACATAAAGCAACGGGATAATATAACTACCATTATCCAATCTCTTAAAATATACACAATGATCAAAATGACATCTATGATAACCATGTTTAGCCATGAAACTGTCAAATTTTAAATACCATTCTCGGGGTGCTTACTTTAGGCCATACAAATTTTTCTTCAACCTGCACACCAAGTTCTCCTTACCTTTGACCTCATATCCTTGTGGTTGCAACGTGTAAATTTCCTCCTCCAAATCTCTATGGAGAAAAGTTGTTTTGACATTTAATTGTTCAAGATCATGTAAATCATCTGCAGCCACAAGACTAAGTACAGTTCTAATTGAAGTCATTTTTACAACTAGAGAAAATATTTCATTATAATCTATACCCTTCTTTTGTGCAAAACCTTTTAGCACAAGTTTGGCCTTATATTGTTTCTGACCTCCTTCCTCCTCCTTCAGCCTATAAACCCATTTGTTAGGCAAAACTCTTTTTTCTGTAGGTAAAGGGACTAAGTCCCAAGTCTTATTTTTCATCAAGGAGTCCATCTCCTATTTCATGCCTAGCTCCCATTGTTGTTTGACATCCACCTGCATTGCTTCTTCATATTCTTCGGGTTCACCAGAATCAATTAATAAAATAGAATACAAAGAAGGAGAAAATCTTTCAGGGGGTCTACTTGACCTCATAGAACGTCTAACACTTGCAGGAGTTTGTGGGACAATCTGTTGTTGCTGAGCATCAGGTACCTGTGGCATTTCATTTTCAGGAATCTCATCCAACACCACATATTCTTGTTTGTCCTGTTCATGCTTATTTTCCTACATCTGTTCTTTATACATAACCTTCTCATTGAATATAACATCTCTACTTCTAATTATTTTCTTATTTTCAAAATCCCATAACCGATAGCCATATTCATCTATCTCATATCCAATGAAGGTACATTTCTGAGATTTAGCATCAAGCTTGGTTCTATTTTCTTTATCAACATGGACAAAAGCTTCACAACCAAAGGTTTTCAGAAAAGAAAAATTTACCTTTTTACCAGTCCATGCCTCCTTCGGAATACCACCATCCAAAGGGGTTGAAGGTCCTCTATTTATCAAATAGACAACAGTATGTATAGCATCTGCCAAAAAATGTAAGGGCAATCCAACATGCAATCTCATGTTCCTCTCATGTTCCATGATAGTCCCATTCATTCTCTCTAACACACCATTTTCCTGTGGAGTTCCTGGAACTGTCTTCTGCTTTCAAATCCCATTTAAGGAGCAGTAATCTTCAAATTCTTTGCTGCAATACTCACCTCCATTATCCGATCAGAGACACTTCAACTTTTTTTCTGTCTCATTCTCAACCAAAACTTTCCATTTTTTAAAAGTTTCAAAAACATCTGATTTTTGTTTTAGGAAATATACCCATGTTTTTCTGGTTGAGTCATCAATAAAAATAACATAATAACAAGAGCCACCAAGAGATGGTACCTCAGCCAGTCCCCATACATCTGAATGCACAAGCTCTAACTTCTCACTCTTCTTCTCTTTCCCAACCTTGAGAAATCTGACTCTTTTCTGTTTACCATAAACACAGTTTTCACATAACTCTAAATTAATCTTCTTTAGTCCTGCCAATAGATTTTTGGAGTGAAAGATTTTCATCCCTTTCTCACTCATGTGCCCAAGTCTATGGTGCCACATTATCGAATCTGTTCTTGCAACATCTATTATTGTTGTCCTTGTAGTAACTTTATCTGTAGCAGCTAGGGTAGAATAAATGTTACCAGTACACAGTGTATATGGTGAAAATGGATAAAACAATAATATTGAAAGACTAAATGAATTCAACCACCAAACCCTAGCCTAACAACAAAGATCCACCATAACATATGAAGATTACCTAAGATAATGCAAATCACATGAAATCACAAAGATTATACCATCACATGTCCAATAGGGTTTGGATCTCCATTCTTCCTATCTCCATTGATATTGCTTGATATATTTGCTCTCGGATTTTATGTGCACAAGAGCTCAACAAAGAATGAAAATGTGGTTACAAGTGGGCTTGATTGCATATGAAAGTACAAAGGCATAGTGTAGTCACTTGATCAAGTAGTTAGTCAGGGTTTGATAACGAAGGAAGCATCTCCCTATATAGAAGACACTATAAAAAATGGAGGGATAAGATTGAGAGGTGTAAAAAAGGTCGACTGTGATTAGAGGGTAGGTAGAGAAAATAATAAAATAATAAGAGGGTAGGTAGTGTAGGAATTAAGAGATGAATGACATCTGTCATAGGTAGAAAAGGTTGATGAATTAATTAAATAAATAAAGATTTATTTAATTAATAGAAGAAGTGGGATCAATTAAATAAATAAGATATTTATTTAATTTAGGAAAAGGGTAATTTAAATAAATAAATATATTTATTTAAACGAGAAATAAAGCTAGAAGAGGATAAATGAATTAATTAAATAAATAAAGATTTATTCAATTAATAGAAGAATTAGGCTAAAGTAATTAAATAAATAAAGATATTTATTTAATTAGACATGACAATTTTAGGTGTCTACATTTTGCCCCTCTTTGAGACAATGCAGCTTGTCGCGTTGTTTCAAAGAAGATAAGATGAACTGATACAAAGTTGCCCCAAGATGGGAATGATATGCCCCCTCGAGAGATTGGATGAAAATATCTGAAAAGATCGCAGACAATCTCTCGATAAGAAAGAAAAGCTAGAATGGACTGACAAGATAGAATAGAGTGACAGAGTCACAGGATAAAGAAGACTGACTCGAGAAACGAGGGCTAGGGCTAGGGTAGTTTATAAGATAGACCACAGGGGAAAACATCCTCATTGTCATCCACACATCCAAGAGATCAGAGTGTAGAGAGAGAATAGAGCAGTAGCAGTCAGCAGCGATGGCATTGATGCACAGATTCGATCGCGTTCGTCGATTTCAAAGGCCAGCCGATGCAAAAGAGTCAGTAAGTACCACAAAACCTCCTTGTACTTTGTTGTAATAAATGTTGTCATAAATGCATGTTAGGTAGCGCATTTAATGCATTTTTAGGAAATGTAAAAAATGTTCAAAAATGTGTATGCACGTTTACATAGGTGCCAGGCGCGTCTATGTTGGCTCGAGGCATCTGTGTTTTTGCCAGGCGCGTCTATGAATGAAAAGGCATCTGCGTCAAATGCGAGCGCGTCTACGTTGTTCAGGCGCGTTTGTGAAATGTGGGCACGTTTGTGTAGGATAGGCGCATCTGTGCAAAGCATAGGCACGTCTGTGTATTTCAAGCACGTCTGTGCAGAGCAGACGCGTTTATGCAGTCTATAATCGTGCTTATGTTGTGAAGGCGTGTTTATGTCTTCAAGGTCAAATCGGTAGTTCTATGATGAACATATGCTATCGATTGGATAAGCTGCTGAGAGGATACACTCAAGCAGGTCCTCTAGGGAAGACTGGGATAGCAGATAGGGCTAGGATTGACAATTCTGCGATAAAACATACGTTGCCAATTAGGAAACTACTCAAGAGGATACACTCAAGCAGAGGCCCTAGGATATGATAGATCAAGGCACTTTGTGATGAATAGTGAGTACCAAGACATAGTACTTTGTGATGAACAGGGAGTACTAAAATATGAGCAGCACTTTGTGATGAACAGTGAGTGCAAATGTAAGCAACACTTTGTGATGAACAGGGAGTGCAAAAACATAGTACTTTGTGATGAACAAGGAGTACCACTAGGATAATCAGCAACACTTTGTGATGAACAATGAGTGTTACTAGGATAGAGTACCATAAGCACTTAGATAAAAAGTAGCATTTTGTGATGAACAGGGAATGCCACTATGACTGACATGATTGATTTGCTTGACTGCAGGAGTACTTACCTATGCTCGAGTCACGAGAGAGATTCTCGTCGACTCAGAGGTTGCGACCAGAACTGACATTTGAGGATAGGGCTGCCATTGAGGGTATGGGCTTGAGATGCATTCTGTATATGCCTAAGTTTCGGGTGAACATGTGTTTGTTGACTGCGCTTGCTGAGAGATGGCATTCTGAGACATGCACTTTTCATTTGTCTATGGGTGAGATGATAGTCACCTTGGAGGATGTTTACAGAATTGTGAGGATATCGATTGATGGGGCGTTGATTCCTTATGATCGAGATGGAGACAGGAAGACCCTAAGACGAGTGTTTCAGGATCTAGGACTGGAGATGAGGGCTGGACACGTGGCTTGGGACACGATGACAGCAATAGGATTAGCACTACCAGCAGTGCTAGGAGGAGTGATCAGTGGGTTCCTGTGTCCAGATAGGGTGACATGAGGGTTGGCTGTGGGTTGGGGGAGCACCTTGGAGACACTGGTTACACAACACACCATATATGCATGGGGACCATGTGTGCTGGCACACTTATACTATGAGTTGCATCAGTTTGTTTATCATGGATCCGTAGGATTGGGCTGCGGAGTTACATTGTTACAGGTGTGGGCAAATGAGCATCTGCCAGTTACCCGACCGATACATTTCAGGGGCAGGGGTCATGGACGCAACTTTGTTCATCTATATGATATGATTACATCACAACCACGGATTGGTAGGTTAGAGTAATGGCAGCGAGTCCTGGATGAGATCGACACTGTGATATGGAGGTCATACCTTGAGTGTGAGCAGTGGGAGGATGACGCAGTGGATCTACCCTATACCTTCTGAAGCAGATATCTGATTGGGCGAACACCCTATGTATTGGAGAGACAGTTGATGGACAGGGTATGCAGGCAGTTCGGCCGGATCCAGCGGATGCCATGGGGTTCTGGGATGTATGCTCAGACAATCAGGGATCAGGCACACCTCGGGCCATTGTTATCATATGATCATGCCATGATGCAGCTAGTGGAGATGGTTCCCTTGCCGTGGGATATGTGGCTAGAGATTGAGGATGCAGGTATGGATGCAGAGTACACTGCATATTGGGCTGAGCATCCCTTTCCACGACTGACAGACCCAGGGGAGGTGATAGATGAAGATGGTGGAGAGAATGGAGATGATGATGGAGATGGTGGAGGTAGAGGTCGACGGAGGAGGCGGGGTGCAGTTGGAGAGAGGAGAGTGGCTCCACGAAGAGAGGGTGTGGAGGAGAGACAGGCTTGGGTGGTGAGGGGCCGAGGTGGATTGCCACTATAGGGGCCAGCAGCATAGGGTCCTAGACAGGTGCAAGGACAAGGACATGGGTAGGTACAGGCACAGGCACAAGCACAGGCACCAGTACAGGAGGAGCCACAGGTAGAGGCACAGGGGATCGAGGAGGAGGATGAGTTGTTTAAGCTGAGGGAGATCTGTCAAGGACAAGCAGATGAGATCCAGGACCTGGAGAGGGAGACAAATAGGCTCAGGAGATAGCTAAGAGATACAAAGCGAGAGCGGGATCAGGCTATCCAACGCTATACTAAGGCTGAGACAGCACCGAGGGCTGGGAGACAGGTGGCAGAGGACATAGGGGCTAGATAGGCCTATGTTCTGTGGGCAGGGGAGGAGATAGGTTATTGGCGAGACCTATACTATGGGGTAGTGCCACCAGAGCAGCGGGCGAGGTGCTTCCACAAACCATCACAGACAATGATGACTACGGGAGGGAGCTAAAGGAGATAGGCGTCTAGTGGTGGGGTTATGGGTCCTCCACCACCACCAGATAGAGGGGACAGGAGAGATTATCCTGGGGCGGGTCCTTCCAGGGCTTAGACTCCGTCGAGGCCAGGTGGCTCCGAGGGAGGGAGTTCATCATAGCCGTAGAGGGCTCCCTATGTATCAGTTTTGTATCATTTTGTATTATGATGTAGACACCTTCGGGTGATTGTAGCCATATGATTTTGACATCATTATATCATGACACTTTATGAGATATATATATATGAGATGATTCATCTTTGCGGCAACTATATGCATGTGTACCTATGTGATGTATGTTTCTATGTGATGGTTATGATATGGATGCAAATATGTACATGATGAAATGCAATATTTTTGTTCTTTTATGTTTTAAATGTTATGCCAATGCAAATGTGAATGTATGAAATGCAAGTGAATATGACAATGAAAATGATTATTTACATGATGAAAATATAAAAATGTGCTAATATGTGTTGTGTGTAGGATGTGATGCAATTGTGATACCTATATGTATGTATGAAATGCTAACATGTGATAATGCAGGTGCAACTACATGAAATGCAAATGTTTTTAGCGTGTCATTATACTCAATCATGTGATAGTAGGCTACACGGACTCAAGAAGGACGATGGAAGTCAATCAAGAAAGGGGGATGAAAGATAGAAAATATGAAAGTGAAAGAACTTCTCGTGCGTTATCATCGTTGAGCTTTATTATGGCGGGTAGGTTATGACAATCAAGGCATATGCCCAGAAAGTCATTGTACCTGTTTGCATGGAGATAAGACAGTCACCAACAAGGAATGCCCCAGTTCATACTAGACTCTCACTGTCCTCATATCCTTGGACAAGTCATAGCATTACTAAGAGACAATCCACAAACAACAAAGAAAAATAGGTGACGATACCCCATCCTCGCCTTTCTAGTCAAAGACATCCTGGAGATAAAATCTCTAGTCAAAGACATCCTAGAAAAGCTAAAAGACATGTCACCAAAAGATAAAATCAAAAGAAAACCAAGACTTGACACCAACATCCACTGTAGTCCTCAAGTTTAGTGTCTCTTGTCACTCGTATAAGTCTTATTTGATTGTGGTCGCAATGTTTACTTTCATAAAAGGATAGATAACACTGAACCATAATGTTGTCTGAGTCTGTTGAAAGATTTGATTTGTTGAAGCCCATTGTTACTGTTGTGTCTCATCTAAAACTAACTGAACCCATGTAACTGATACTATATTGCGAAGAAGACGAAACTTTATTGCGGATTGGCGATGTAGATTTTTCTTTACTGCGGATTGTGCGCGGATAGACTAAAGAAAACTGGAAGAAATTATCCTCCTCGAAACATGTGATGTTCTTAGTTCCACACCCATTACTAGACGTAGGATTTGCCTTAGCCACAGATAGGAGCTGATTTATTATGGATTGAAGCAAGCAAAAAGGAATGTTTATTATGAATGGCTAACCAATCTTAGGTAGATCAATAACAAGTCATGATGGGAGTGGGTAAGTTTATTATGGATGGATAGGTTGTGAGTGTGTACAAAGTGAAGGATGAAATGGAATCCTAAAGGGGGGAGGACCAATGTCTCTACGCATGGCGTTGGTGACCCAGTTTTCACCATGGTACTTGCCTAGGGCGCCACCGAAGTGGTTTTCACCGTTGGACGAAATGGTTTTTCTTTTTTTCAATTTTTTTGTGTCACAAGGTGCCTATTTGCCAAGTTTTCACCAAGTAACAATTTTTTTATTTTTTATTTTTTATTTTTTTTGTATTTTTGAATTGGGGTACTCCGAAGAGCTATGTGTAAAACCTGCGAAGATGCATGTTGTTGATAGGATCCTCCAAAAATTCACCCTCTGTGGTTGAGAGCTGATATGCACCAGATCCATTTGCTACTGTGATGATGTAAGGACCAAGCCAGTTTGGTTCGAACTTGCCCTTCTTCTCTCTGTCTTATTGATTTTTAGGATTTTCTCTAAGAACTAAGTCACCCACCTCAAGTATATGAGGCTTAACCTTATGATTGCAGTTGTATTGTTCCTTGAATGAATGATATGTAGCTCCCTTGATTGTCTTCCTTGATAAAGAAACTGAGATAGAATTACTAATGTGTGGACTACATAGTTCCATATGTGTATCACCTAAAGAAGTTTGGGCATTCTTGATAACAAAGTCTCTCAAGGAAGCTCCATTAAAAGTCCATGATGTATCGCCAGAAGGGAATGGATGTGTGGAACAAGTAGATGAGTGATGAAGGCTTATGATCGTGAAAAGAAGTGAAAGTAGGATAGCATGATGGAGACTTAGGATCAACAAGAATGCTTTTTGACTTGAAATTTTAGAACTTTTGCCCCCAGTTAGTTTGATATTAGGGGAGATCAACTCTTGTTTTTTTTTCTTCATATGATTTTTATCCTTGACTTTGATTTTTGTAGAGTCTAATAGCTTTTGATTTTGATTTGGACCGGAGGACTTTTCTTTATTTTTGACTTTTAGATTTTTCTTTTCAAAGCTTGATTTGTGATCCCCAATGAGTAAGGGCTTTTGTAATTCTTGTTGATCCAAGTCTAGGAGAGGAGTGGAAATGGAATAAGTGGATGAAATGGTAGAGCTATGTGAGTTCTCAAGAGAGATGGTGATACACCCAATAGATTCTTCGCTGGAACCACTCTTAGGACTATTGATATCAAAAGATGCTTGCACCAGTAGAGGAGATTTGCATTCAAACTTAGTAGCCATAGCACTAGGTGGTTCACACCCAATTCCTTGGCATTGCAAGTTGTTTGTAGGTTGTTCTTGTAGACTGGATACCTTAGGGGATAGTGGGAGTTGATCAACATGAAAGATATACTTACCACATTCCATGTCTTTAAACTTGAACTTTTCTTTGATCTCTGCTTGTTTTGATGTAGAAGCTTTCAAGGATTCTGGATCCACATATGCTGATGAAGGAATAGCTTCTCGATTGGCTGGAATTGTTATTTCTGATCTAGGTCACAGATTGTTGCAATATATGAATGAATTTGGGTCAACTTTGATAGTCACTTCAACTCCATTGCAAGGGAACTTGATACATCGATGATATATAGATGGGACTGCTCTCATTTCATGAATCCAAGGATGTCCTAGTAATATATTGTATGTGAGATCCAGGTCTAGGACTTGACAAACCACATCCTTTGTAACTGGTCCAACTTTGAGAGGCAAGGTGACTGTGCCTTTGGATGAACGCTCTTCATCATCATATGCCTTGATGGTAATTTTGTTTGTAGAATTCACAGCTTTATCGGAATATCCCAATTGTTTAATAGTGCTCAATGTACAAATGTTTAGACTTGCTCCTCCATCTATCAGGACTCGTTTTATTCGATGTTTGTGTATGAAGGCTTCAATGTGTAATGGTGCATTATGTGGCTGACTTACGGAGGCGTCATTGGCTTCTGTGAATGTAAGGGAGTGTGGAATAGAAAGGTATCCCACCATGGCTTGAAATTGGTCCAGGTTCAGATCAGTAGGAACGACAGTGTCTCTCAAAGTTTTGTCAAGAATGGCTTTATGTGCGGGGGATATGCATAAGAGCTCAAGGATGGAGATAAGCGCGGGTGTCTTCCCTAATGGTTCGACAAGATCATACTCAAGCTTGGTTGATGAAGAAGCGGTGTTTTTAGCTGGAGCACCTTGCAAAGTGAATTTACCTCGATGAGTTGTGACGTTACATTCAGAGGTAGGTTCAAAAGAAGATCCAACACCTTTTAGGACAATCTTGGGTCTTTGGGTAGAATTCTCAGGTGTTTTGTCCTTGATGATAATGGTAGAAACATAATTGTCCATCGAAATGTGATTGATAGTTGAATCATAGTTATAGGATGCTCTGGTATAGTTAGTTTGGTGATCTATGGCTTTAGACTTTCCCTTGTCATGCTTTGGGAATGGTTCCTTAAACATTTCATGTTCTTAGTTGGATGAGTGTCTTTCAATTTCAATGTCCCCTCTATCAATGAGATCTTGTATGATGTTTTTCAGTCGATGACAATTTCCCGTCTTATGACCCTCACTCTTATGAAATTCACAATATTCATCATCATTCCACCAATTTGGTTTAACCTTTGGTTCATATGGAGGAAAATCTGGAATAGTGATTACTTTGTTTGCCACTAGTTTCTTGAAAACTGACTCTAGTGGTTCTCCCAATGGAGTGTACTTCCTTCGTGACTTTGAAGTTGTTTGAGTATTCACTTGATTGTTTGTAGAGCTTGATCCAGAAAAAACGATTTTGGGTTGCACTGTATTGGCATCAACAACACCATCATTGACTGTGTTCTTGTTTTTGTTCCAAAATCTTGGCTTATCTTTTTCTTTAAAGTCATCTTTGTTTTCCTTTAATATCTTAATGACTCCTTGTTCAATTAGGACCTTCTCTGTTGCTAAGCCTTTTTCAACGACGTCCTTGAAGGTGGACAAACAAGCTTTCCTTAGATCATAGCCAATGTCCTTTTTAACATTTTGGGTGAACATTTCTACCATTTGTTTTTGTGGAATTTCACAAGAGCATCTGCTGGCTAGATTTCTCCATCTTTGTAAAAATGATGAAAAAGATTCTCCATCCCTTTGTTTGGCATTGCACAAAGTAGTGACTAATATGTCTGTCTCTATGTTGTGTGAGAAATGTTGGATAAATGCCTCTGCTAAGTCACCCCATGACTTAATTCCAGGTGGGAGTTCGGAGAACCATTCCATAGCTTGATCACCTAAGCCTTATGGGAATAATCTCATCAAATATGTCTCTTCTGCTGCTACCTCAATGCAAGCTGTGAAAAATTGTCTCATGTGTGCCTTAGGATCCCCTTTTCCTCTGTACTTATCAAACTTAGGTGTCACAAAGTGTGTAGGAAATGGAGGCATTGGAATGCTCTTGTCAAATGGATAGAGACAAATGTCTCTCATTGTGTAAGTTGGCTTCAGTGTATTTATGTCCTCCATTTTCTTTTGTAAGTCCTTGATTTGTTGTTCCAAATTGTTCTTAGGTGGAGATCAACTTCTTTGACCATACCCCATGCTTGCGGCACCAATTGGAGGAGGAGCATGTTGCATATATGGATGATATTGATCATACACATGGTCATATGGAGGAAGTCTATAACGATGCTATGTATATGGACCACTTGGTATAGAGTCATGTCGAGGAATGGAATATCTATTTTGTCCATGTATACCATACTCTATAGGCATGTCATGAGTTTGTTCTAGTGTGTTGTCCCCAAATTTGACATGGGGTTTCCTTGTGTCTAAATTTTGAGCATGCCTTTGAATATCCAATTGCCTTGGTGGTTGATCATTAGCATTGGTATGTGATTGAGCATATTTTTCTGCATAAGACTTCCATAATGGTCTATGAAGCTGAGTATCATATGCTTGACCACGTGTGTATGGGACCTCTGATTTTTGAAACAAAGATGATGGTGATTCAGGCACAAGATGTGGTCCTCTATTGCCTCCACTATTAGGCCTCCTTTGATCCATGTTGGAGTGAGTTTGTTGCAAAGGTCAATTTTCCATTATTTGAGACATGTCAAAATCATGAGGTATCTTGGCTCCACTTTGTGCCATCATTTGTAAGAAGTATTGTCTATCTCTCCTCATTATTTCCTCAACCAATCGATTGAAATAGGGATCCATAATGGATTCTTCCACATCTGTTGAATGTACGGAAAAGTTGTCCATATCGTCATTGTGTGTATCATTGTTGTTTGTAGTGTCCATGTTCTCAACATTCGGAATGTTTCCATAGGCATCCATGTCAGGTAACGTGTTTTGATCAGAATTGAAAAAGATATTATTGTCATACTCATAGGAACTCATGTTTGCAGACTCTTGAGCCTCTTTAGTTTCTCTCCTAGATTTTTGGGAACGGGTTTCAACCATGAACTAGGTATTGACTGAGATGTTTGAGACTAGATGAAAATGGAAAGAGTGTGGAAGACCAAGTGTTGGATGGAATGTAAATGAATCTGAAGTGTACTTGCAATGTCCAAAGTGTAAGACCGAGTATGTATGTAGTGGAGTAGGTGTGGCTTCCAAAGAGATGATAGTTTCTCTTGATGAGGTAAGTTGACCTTGACTCTAAGTAAGACCAAATGAGACCCAAAGGTGATAGACCTTGATGAGGGACCACTTAGCAAAATGTTGTTGTATGTAGTGTGTTGACAAAGTAAGATGAGGACAAGCAAGTGACCTTTTGACTCAAGTTTAGACAAATGTGAATGTAGTGCAAGGTATAAAGCAATGATGGACTTTGTGAGACCCAAAGACAGGTTGAATGCTAGATGAAAACCCAGAGAGATAACCTAGGAAGCTCAATAGGTCTGAAACTGACTCTTCTTGTTTGTTGAATTATGAAAGTTTTCAATCTTGAACACAGACGTGCCTATATACTTCATAGACGTGCTTAAACGACGCAGACGCTTTTCTGTCATACATAGACGCGTTTCTGAGATGTTGTAAATGAAATGTTGCTCAAAAGACACAGACGCATTTCTGCCCTTTACAGACGCGGTTATACAACACAGACGTGGTTCTGTCAGACACAGACGCGTCTCTACAAAATTTGTGCAATTTTTCCAATCTGTGAAGTTACTTGTTGTGACCAAATCTGAATGTTTGACTTGTTTTTCATGACAAGAGGACACAATGTTGATTAAGACTCAATGTTTGCAAGTGTTTAGACTCAAAATGACTCCAAGAAAAGTGTGTTGTTTGATGTAAAGTTGTTTTGCATACACTCGAAGACACAAAAGACACAATGTTTTGCTGTTTGGTCTTGAATGTTTGATTGTTCAAAATAAGTCAAGCACAATTCTTATGGCTGGCCAAGACAATAGTTGTTGATCCCACATGGAGTTTCCCCTGAGGCTATGCTATTCAAAGCGGATACTTAGATGCTTGACCCCACTGGCTCCACCCTCGACACTCACTTCTCAGGGCAGCCAAGCATCAGTCCCCACGAAAAGTCCTCGTGGTGAACTTTGTATCTCTACTAAGAACCGTATGTGTGTGGGCCGCTACTAGAGGTCCGATCTCTTGCCCCAACAACTAGAAGGATTTTGGCTTTTAAAACAAAAAGGTGCTAGTAAGGGCATCCGCTCATGTGGCCATACATGCGACACTTTCAGCTCTGTAAATACAGAAGGCTCCCAGCCGGTAGGGGTTACGCCCTACAACTGATCAAATAAATTTGATAAAACGGGTTTATGGGGAGACATAGGGTCGGTATGAACTAATCAGCACACGTTATTCATAGTTTTCACCATGAATACAGTTATTTATAGTGGTTTGGAAGAAGATGGCTTTTCTTTTGCTACCACTTGGGTCGTTCTCTCCTCACTAGTAGTCCTAATGACCACACGGGGAGACAGGCTCTCTAAAGATGAAACAAAAAGAGCCTATTGCTCAAGACACAAAAGACAATGGTTCAATTTTAGTGCACCAATTGAAGTGTTTGCTAGTCTATTAAAACAATGCACATAATAAAGATCAAAAACCCTTGCCAAGGTCCTGCAACAAATATCTGTTAGTAGTTTGGATTGTTTCAAATGATCACCCCTTCCTGCAAGCACACAAATTAGGTAAATTTTAGATCCAAAAGACTTTGTGAAATAGGGGCCTTCGACAAAACGATTTTGCTTTCAAGACAAGCTGCACCAATTTCGTTAGCTAGATCTGAAAATGTTAGCTCAAAATAAACCAAATTTGAAATCCGAATGACGAAAAACTGAATCAATGAAACCAAAAATGCAACAACCGAACACAAACGTAGTTGTCACAGACACATACGCTGCAAGAACACACAGATGCGCCTAGCTCTGACACTAACGTGGCTTCCGAACGCAGATGCGTTTACCTAACGCAAATGCACCTGAAGACTTCATAGACGCGACTACGGAACATAGACGTGTTTCCCAAAATCTGCAAAAAAAATAAAAAAAATTGTCAAAGATGCAGACGCAGCTCCAGATGTCACAGACGTGGCATAAAATAAAAAAACGCGATCCGAAAGTACGCAGATGGGAAAATATCAAAATGTTGTCGGAAATGTCAGATCTACAACTTCAAAACAAAATCTGCAACAAAAGATGTTACATGCAAAAGGGACAAGGGTTCCACCAGGCGTGCCAAAATGTATATGGTGAAAATGGATAAAACAATAATATTGAAAGACTAAATGAATTCAACCACCAAACCCTAGCCTAACAACAAAGATCCACCATAACATATGAAGATTACCTAAGACAATGCAAATCAAATGAAATCACAAAGATTCTACCATCACATGTCCAATAGGGTTTGGATCTCCATTGATCTTGCTTGATATATTTGCTCTCAGATTTTATGTGCACAAGAGCTCAACAAAGAACGAAAATGTGGTTGCAAGTGGGCTTGATTGCATATGAAAGTGCAAAGGCATAGTGTAGTCACTTGATCAAGTAGTTAGTCAAGGTTTGATAATGAAGGAAGCATCTCCCTATATAGAAGACACTATAAGAAATGGAGGGATAAGATTGAGAGGTGTAAAAGAGGTCAGCTATGATTAGAGGGTAGGTAGAGAAAATAATAAAATAATAAGAGGGTAGGTAGTGTAGGAATTAAGAGATGAATGACATGTGTCATAGGTAGAAAATGTTAATGAATGAATTAAATAAATAAAGATTTATTTAATTAATAGAAGAAGTGGGATCAATTAAATAAATAAGATATTTATTTAATTTAGGAAAAAGGTTATTTAAATAAATAAATGTATTTATTTAAATGAGAAATAAGGCTAGAAGAGGATAAATGAATTAATTAAATAAATAAAGATATTTATTTAATTAGACATGACAATTTTAGGTGTCTACACACAGATATAATGTGCCTACCTTCGCACCTTTAGCTACTACTAATGATCCTTTAGTGACCTTCCACATACTGTCTGAGAAGGTAACTATGCAACCTTCACTACCTAGTTGCCCTGCAGAAATTAAATTTCTTCTTAAATTAGAAACATGTCTTACCTCCTACAGAAACCAATCATTTCCATTCTGCAACTTGATCTTTATCTTTCCTTTTCCAACAATTTGACAGGGCTCATCATCACCCAAATATACCTGTCCAAAATCACCTTGAACATAATCTAGAAAATATTTTCTATGGGGTGTAGCATGAAATGAAGCCCCAGAATCTATTACCCAGGAATCATTAACATTATCCAAACATAAGATTAAAGCATCTTGTAAAGTATTACTTGCAATATTAGCTTCCTTACTGTCATTTTCATTTTTGTCTCCTTCTTTGTTTTTCCGAAACCAACAGTCTTTCTTTAGATGACTAGGCTTTCCACAGTACCAGCAATCTTTCTTTCCTCTAGATTGAGAGTGTCCTTTCTTTGACTTCCCTCGTGGCTTCTCATTCCCAGGGCCTTTTCCTCTTTCCTTTTATCTTCCTCTGTTCTTCACATTCAAAACACTACCCGATGATTTTGGAGTCTCACCTATGCTTTTCCTTCGCATTTCCTTGCTTAGGATAACACCAAAAATATCATCAAATACCAAAGTATTTTTACCAGAGATAGAGTTACTTACAGCCATAACCAAGCTATTCCAGCTTTCTGGCAAAGAACATAAAATCAAGAGAGCCCTAACCTCTTCTGCAAAGGTAATTTTTACCGAAGACAGTTGACTGGTAATTGTATTAAATTCATTTAAGTGCTCTGCTACAAATCCTCCCTCACTCATTTTCAAATTAAACAAACGCTTCGTAAGAAATACCTTATTCGAAGCTGAGGGTTTCTCATACAACTTTGCCAATGTCGCCATCAAATCTACAGTCATTTTTGCTTATGTTATATTGAATGCTACAGACGGTGCAAGGCACAATCGAATGGATCCCAATGCCTTTTTATCTAAAATGTCTCACTCTTCATTTGATATTGTGGTCACTTTCTTTGTCTTTCCTTCCAATGGCCGCCACAAATCCTTTTGATATAGGTAATCCTCCATCTGCATTTTCCATAACTGATAGTTCTGGCTGTTAAACTTTTCGACCTTGAATTTGGAATCCTCCATTGCTCCCACTCAACTCTGAGAGTCTTGCCAATTTACAAAAAACCTCGCTCTGATACCAATTGTTAGGGTTTCAAGCAGATCCGAAGCAAATATGAACTAACAATTATATACAAATTTAAATACAAAAGATAAAAAAATAAAACAGGACATAGATAACCCAGAGATTTAATGTGGTTCACCCATGATGGGTTATGTCCACCATAAACAGTCGTCCAATCTTTCTTATTATCCAGAAAAACTAGTACATCAACCTTACAATGCCTTAAACATCCTAGGCGCTTATAACATGCATTTTTAGGGCAAAAACAAAGTCGGCCTTTTTAGGGTTTTATTACAATGTTGGTTTTCATCAACAACAAAAAATACGTGCTGAGTGTATAGTACTTTGCTGATCAGTCGCCACATTTCAACACTATCATCTCTTATATAGCAACTGGGATGATCTCAAATTTGGCCTCCTATATAGGTTCATGAATAGTTTGATCTCATTCTTCACATACTTCACATTTATGCTTTCAATTATCTTGTTTAGTTTCTCGTTGTAACACTAGTAATCTTTGTTGTTTGTAGCATATCCCATAAATATTCCTTCATCTACCTCGATACCAATTGTTGAACCCAAGGCAGGATTGAGAGGGGGTGAATTAGCCCAAACATTACAAAACAAATTAATTATAAGCAACATTTATCCATTCTACAACAATATTGAAAACACATCAACCATCAACAAATGAACACCAAATTTATGTGGAAAACCCAAACAGAGAAAAACCACAATTAGAATCAAACCCACGATATGAATAAAAGTGATTACAATGTTTTAGGTTCATTGCCAAGGAACAAAACTACACCTAAAGGACTTGCAAGACTAAGCATGCTACCTGAAGGCAAGGTACAAGGACTTGCACTCCTGAGGCACATTTCTTCAAGGCAAGATACAAGATGTTGTCAAAGGACCCACTGTCAATCAACAACAAAGGAAATAGCAAAACTAAAATGAGAAGGATCTCTTGATCATGAAATCATCCTTGAATATATGTATCAAGCAACCAACATCATGGAAAACATCTTTGACAACTATCGTTGTCTCACAAAATTCATCACCTTAAAAGCTCTTCACAAACTAACTTTTGTACGTCTACAATCTCAAATCTTCTTGCTCATCATTCAAATTTGCTTCTCATCAATTCACACACAATTCCACACAATATTCATCCAACCACACTCCTTAAATATGAGATAGATCATCAAAAACCTAATTAAGGGTCGACCACAACCGAAATAAACATTATTGCACAAAATAAACCACCAAGAGAAAAAATACTCAAGTTGGTCAACTCCAAGAGAAAGAGGGTACCTAGATATATCACAACAATATATATACATATGTATGTATGTATACATAGGTATGTATACGTGTGTGTGTACATGCATGCATGCATGCATACACACACATATATGTATGTATGAATGTATGTATGTACGTACATATATAATCTCCCTTCTACAATGCAGGTGGTCCATGTGCCTTCAAATAGTCCAAACATACCAAAATAAAATAGCACCCTCCTTCATTTGGTTGTTTGAAATTGAACTTTGATGGGATGACCAAGGGCAACCTTGGGATTCTTGGCACTAAGTATATCACCAGATGCAAAGGGTAACTTGCTATGAGCTCTATCAAAAAAGCTTTTTGTTGTTATTTGGAGCCTAATCAAACTCGCGGGTTAAATTTCCCCTACTTCTATCGGCGCGGTTTCCCCCCATATTTTTCAACGAGGGTTTGGGGGCAGCGCCCCACGAGGCCAAAAATACTTCTATTATTTTTCTATTTTTTGACATGTTGTAACCCTAATTTTGTAACCAACATGAGTCTTGATAAAAGGGCTAATGGTTAGGGGTTTTCTGTAGATAATTTTATAGCATTTTGTAGCGGTATTGAGTTGCAAGAGATTGTTGGTTGTAATTGGTTTTTATTTACTGGATAATAATATTGGACTCTCTGTTTGGTGGATGTATCCTGAGATTGGATGAACCACATTAAATATTTTCTCTTCGCTGTTATTAAATCTGTGTTTTTTTAATATTTATCTACATATAATTGATATTTTTTGCATGCAAATTCTAATAGCTTCCTAATGACTCTAACAACAAAGTTGGATTTCAAGCTCTTTTCGCTATTCTAATGGTTATGCAAGGATAAAAACTTGGACTACATTGACATCGAAGGGGATTCATTAATTTGTATCAATGTCATATCCTACCGTTTGTTTCCTACTTGGAAACTTCATAGCATGGTTGGAGCAATTTGGGAAATTTTAGATGATTTGAGCAATTACAACATCTTACATGGTTACTGAAAGGCCAACTTGGCGATAGATCAGTTCATGAGTTTTACTTTTGGGCAATCTGAGTAGGACATGTTAGGCCCAATATGGAAAGCTAATGTGCTGAGAGGGGAGGGGTGAATCAGTACTTCAAATCATTTCTTCAACAATATCTTTACTGTTATGCATAAACTGAAAAGTGCAGTAACATAACACAAAGCTAAAACAAATAGATAACAATCATACATGATTCACTCCATAACACTTATATTTTGGTTATGCAGAAACACTTGGTTAGAGAGAAAAACTGCGATGGGGATGACACCCACAACTTCACTACTGCAATAATAAAGGTGCTCGGTTAGAGCTACATGTTTAGCTATTTCTGATAGCTTACCCTATTAGGAGTATCAATATCTATTAGATCTACCTTGCTAAAGGATTTTTACAACACTTAATCTAAATGTTGCACCTAGTTAAAGGCTTTACAATTTATAGACTTGATTATAGTCTTTTACCTTGTTAAAGGTTTCTCTTACAACTTCAAAATATCACAATAAAATTATTACAAATATCTGCAACTTTACATCTGAAATGTTATAGTAGATTCTATGTGCTCAAATAAGATTACCTTGCTTATAGCATACCTCGGTAACCCATATAGTAACTCGGTAAACCATTTTGTTTACTTTGTTCTTTGACTGTTCTTTGAAAAACTTCTCGGTGACCTCTGTGTCTCTGTAACAGTCTTCTTACACTCATGCACACACATGTTTAATCCTTAACTCATGTTGTATATAAAGATCTCTTATGACGGTGATCCATTCATTGCTTCGATCTTACAAACATGTTTTATCGAATGAATAATCATGTAAAATATTTCATTGGTTAGATGACCTCGTAATCATACACAATCTTTAAATGCAATTTCCAATGTGATAACGGTTAGATGTTTCTCGATCTTGTAACACGTTTCCATATGTATGTCCAGGTTCAATGAATCTGGTAACACGTTTCACTCGGTGTATATCAACTCGGTGTGTCATCTTTTCTGCTCGGTAAACATGAAAAGATACTCGGTAAACAGCTCAGTGCTTACTAGGCTCTGTGACTACTTTCTTTCTATTACCGACTACGATGTTCATACTGACTGCATATTTTGGTAGAGTTAACCGACTAGAGTATATAGAATAACTCTGAACATAAGACTAATGGCAATCTTAGTAAGTAGTAATAGGACATTCTATCTTTTATTGCTCACCCCTGGGTGCTTTGATCAAGTACTCATAATCTACTCATGTGACCATGAAATCCTTTTTTCTTGTTAATTCAATGGGAACTACCCGCACTGTAGCAATTTATAGATAAAAAAAAGATAATAAATTATATATTTTATAGGAGTTGAGGAAAAATCAACTCTACAACTCCCAAGGAACACGTGCATGCAAACCTATCACTGAAGGAGAGAAGTAAAAAAGCTATGGAGGCCATAATTCAAAGATCTAGAAAAGATGAGTCATATTGATTGTGCAACAAGAATGCAATTCAATAATTACAATTGTTATGAAATTACAAAGAGATAATCCTTATAAAAGGATACTCGAAACCCTAAAGAATTATAAGATTCCTAAGTTTAGCTTAAGTATAGAGTATAATAGACTAATAATTATTAGCTAATAAAAGATAACTATAGCACCCCCCCTTAAGATGAACTTAGGGAGTAGCTAAAAAACAACCAAGGACTAAAAAAACATGTAAACAAAAATGCATGAAAGTAACAATGGGTCCTGACAACTAGGCCTAATGAGGTACCCAAGTACAAAAGAGTCTCTGTAAGGCGGAGAAATAGAGAAAACCACATGGGAAAAAAACTCTACTCCAAAAAGAGATAAAGACTAGTGAAGGTCTGAAGAAGCCTCCAAACAAGAGAATGTCTCAGAAAACAAGAACAAAGGATGATCATGAGGAACACCACTGAAGCATGAAGAAGCTGCAAACATTGTCAAAGAGTAACTGCTGATCTGAAGAACCTCCACTGAAATAGAACATGACCGGGTAGAGAAGACTGTAATCTACATGAGTGCCCTCAAATGACACTACTCGAATCAGATGGCAAACAAAGACAAACAACTGAGCTCAAAGATACAGATGGCATAAAACACCAAAGCCTGGAGAGATGATCAATCGAACCAAGGAGGCATTAGAACAACAGGAGAAACCCCCCCATAATACGGACAAGGGTGAGGGACAGGTACACTGAAAAGGACAATCAACAAGAACTGCATGATGAAGAACCAGGAACATCGAAGGTGCAAAGAAAGTACATAGTGTCGTGGAAGGAACACTCACTTGACATACATCATGAGGTTAATGTCATGGAAGGAACACTCACTTGACAAAGATAGATGGCAAACGAATGCAAACATCAACCCCCCCATGACACTTTATAATGTAGTGCATGTACAATAAGACATAAGACGTGCAAGATCCCATGTATACAATGCATGGTGACACTTTATCTCAGTGCATTTGCATAAAGAAAATACTTACAATAAAATGTCTACAATGATCAGAAGAGACATAAGTCTAGAAATATAGAAAGAACAGCCAAAGACAAGACATCCTACTCAAAGAAAGAGATCCCAGGACCTGAAACATCCAAGATATTCACCAGAGTGCTGAAAAGAAAAAAACTGAATAAAATGTACCTGGGGTAGAATCTGGAAAGAAAACTCATATGACTAGAAATTGCACAGAACAAACTTTCCAACGATATAAATTTTTTGAAAAACGGAGTTCGGATGCTCAAGTTATGTCTCCCAGAGTGCAAAAAGGAACTTCTGGCTTTGACAACAAAACACACCATAAAAAATTCAAAATAAAAAATTTAAACCTCCAGAGCTGGATAGAGCTCGGAAAGAGCTTTCCGATGATATAAGGTTTGTTGAAAAATGCCTCTATGTGCCCAAGATATGGCCAAAAGCCTGAAGGTGCTCCGGATGGGCCCAGAAGGGGTCTGAAGGCTGCCTACACCGTGCTGATGTCATCTAACTACGAGCATAAATTTGATGGTCATATGGTCGTCACCGTCAAAAAACCAATCTACATAGAAAAACTTGCTGGAAAAAGAATCTGATGCCTGAAAAAAAAAATGATCACTGAAAAAGACAAGGGAGGGCCAGAAACAGGTTGACGGCTCCTAGGCGGTGCAGGGGCGACGGGTGGCTGGCGGCAGCCACTCAACAACGGAGCGACTGGCGGGGGTGGCGGGGCCTAGCGACCGGTGGTTAATAACGAGCGGGAACCGCTAGGAAACCCCGACAGTGAATGGCAACCCTAGTGGTGATTGTGTGGGCTAGCCCCAGTGGTTAATAGACCACCAACGGTCGGTCATAACTGGATTGGCCTAGGCAAGCCGTTAAAGTGCCAAAAAAAAAAACACCATGCGTCCGTACAGAAGGTCGTACGACCTAGAAACCAAAATTTTTTTACCTCTAAGTACACCTTCACCAAAATATATTGAATTTTGTATCAAAATTCATGGAAACGGCCTCCTGAATCCAACCGTGAGGTCCTTTTGGCACCAAAATATACCAAAAAATCAGCTACCCCCAGAAATGAAAAAATCAACACCACAAATCCCCGAATACACGGATCTAAATAACAAGGCCCAAAATCTCTCATGAAGAGAACATGGGCATGCAGATCTGGAGCTCTGATACCATATAGGGGTTGAGGAAAAATCAACTCTACAGCTCCCAAGGAACACCTGCATGCAAACCTTTCACAGAAGGAGAGAAGCAAAAAAGATATGGAGGCCAGAATTCAAAGATCTAGAAAATAGGAGTCATATTGATTGTGCAACAAGAATGCAATTCAATGATTATAATTATTATGAAATTACAAAGAGATAATCCTTATAAAAGGATACTCGAAACCCTAAAGGTGAAAACCCTGAAGAATTATAAGATTCTTAAGTTTAGCTCAAGTATAGAGTATAATAGACTAATAATTAAATAAATAATTATTAGCTAATAAAAGATAACTCTAACATATTTAAATATATAGTTACTTAATTTTATGTATTATAAATTATTAAATGTAATTTAAAAATTAATTAAAACTATATATTTAGTTTATATTAAATTTATCTTGTAACTATAACATATATAAATAATAAATAAAATGTTTTTTTTAATCAGTAAAAGATAGTTTATATTAATATTATAAAAGTTTATACATTTTCTCATCCAAATTAACCAAAAATATGGATTAACCCTTAAAGTAGTCTCAGAGTCATGTATACCAACTAGTACCCAACACCTACCCACCTACAGATAACATCCTATTAAAGATTACTAACCCACCATCCAAAATTTGGCTTCTAGCCATTTTACATAGTACATACTTAAACATTCAACATTGTGTAAATTTCAACAAAAATTTGCAAAAAACTACACATTTCATTTTCTTTTTACTCGAGCCATTAACCCAGTTGTTGTCTTGAGAAAATTCAATATTATTTGTCTTGTCCTTCTGCTTCTTTGCTTGCACTATTCGCATTTCCACTTCCTTTTCCTTGATGCAATATTTCAAGGACTCTCATCCCACCCTCACCTCATTTATTCTGGCTTCACGATCAACACCATCATTCCACAACACAAAAGGCCTAACCTCCATGTCACTTCCCTCTAACATGATTCCTTCACTAAAAGGGCACCTCAAACCCCTTCCCACTGTTGGTCCTTACAATTGGAATAGCAACTATGGTCTAAAGACTCAACTCAGAGATAAAACATCCTTACTAAACAACTACCTTTCTTATAGCGAAGGTTCATTTACTTTATTGACCAGGGACGTAAACTTGAAACAAACCGGCATTGTATGTGCACTAAAACTCAAATTGCAGTCATTTTACTCTACTACTAAAAAAGGAAATTCTCTGAAACAAATATGCAGAAACATGATAACTTAATACTATATTAAAACTCACAATTGAAAATAACTTAAGCAAATATTGCTAAGGACAACATTTTGGACAACGGACAGGAACTACTCTGCCTGCTTTGGTTGCAGGAATAAACACAGGAACTATTTCCAATGGTTGCAGTAACAGTCTAATACCAAAACAACAACTATAACATAATGGAAATTAACTGAAGAACACATAGGAACTACTCACCAAGTGGGCCCCCTTGAATGAGTATATCCAGAACTCAGATAACAACTGGTAAACTCAGAATACAATTATTTTTATTTACTTCAAATTGACTACACATACATAAGTCTGAAAACTGAATATTACTAACTCTATGGTCGTTCTCCCTTCTTACTCTTGTGAGAAGATAGAGACCTTTTATTTATAGGAAAACTTATAGAAAACTCCTAACTGATCAACCCACGTCCCAGAGGAATAGGCGAACTGGATTAATTACACTAGAAGAAGAAGTCAGCACATAAATGTAGAACAACAACAATTGATCTGCTGCTGACAAATATAGTGTAACCTCCTTCCTGGATTTATGTTCCATCAAGAACAATCATGAATGCTCCATAGATCGCTCCGCTCAGGAAACAGTCAATTGATTATGACCTTCTTCAATGTTGCTCCACTTTGACTGGGTCTGCATCCAACGGCATATTGACATGTCTTTAAACCGCGATCTTAATCACCTTTTCATCTTATATGACCCTGCATCATGGTGTTAACGTGCACAAAAACATATGTATCTATTGATGTTAACATAGCATAAATTAAACCATATAATTTAGATAATTTGCATAGATTGACTGTATAAAGATCATTAGTCAACAACCTTGGGTATAGGATAAATCAGGTCTAGAAATACTAGAAAAAGACATCAACAAGGAAAGTCCTATGACCCAAACATATTATCAAAAAAAGAGTTCCATGACAAGATTTGACAAAATGGAGCCATTATTTTGGCTCATCATTACCCCCCAATCTAGCTTCTTATTGGTCCTCCAGCAATAGGAAAGTTCCTAATCCTTGCATTAATTCTAAAATTGTTGGGGGTAACCTATCCAGATCCTCTTGTAGCCAAGCTCCAATAAAATCATTTCATCTTCTCCAACCATTTCCACCTGGTACACTCTGATGCTTCATTGTAAGGTGGGTCATTATCCTTGCATCCCATTAGTGGCCATAGAAGGATAGGTGGCTGAAAAAGTAAGGGGCAACCAATGTTTTTCTTTTGTTCTACCAAATATATATATTTGGCTGAATGTCTAAGTGTTGCATGATAGTTTGGCAATGAATGCGGCTCAAATTATTTCAACTCGTCAAGCAGACTATTCCAACGTTGCACTAAATGTCCAATTGCTACCTAACCCTCAACTGTAGCCATCTGCTCATATTCTCTGAATACTTTTTCTCTCATGGGTAGAATATTATTCACATAGTCTGGTCCACACAAAATTTTCTGCCAATCATAATAAAGGCATCTTGGATCCCTTGATTCAGCTCTTAATGGTAGTGGGAGATCAAGTTCATCCTTCTTGTACATCCTAAATTGTTCTCCCCTGGTAATTTCATTTTGGATCCATGACATGAGAGCTCTGAGTTGAATGTCTCCAATATAAAGGAGAGGATTCCAGTCAGCATCATTAGGAACAGTTGACATAGTCTTGTAAGTAAAACTCACAGAGCAATTTTTTAATGGTTGTAGGAGATGTTTCATAAACATGATAAAACTCCAGCAGTGTTTCCAAAGAAAGACTTAGATCTCTGACAATTCTCATTAACTGAAAACAGATATGCCACTCTTTCAAATACAGGGAGTAAATTTGAGGTGGCACCCTACACTGCATGAGCTGTGGTATCATAGTGACTGCCATATCCACCTTATTTTTGAGTTCAGCAATTTCCTCATCTTTTAGTTCAATTATTTTCTTATACCGATCAATTTATTTCTACATTTTTTCTTTTTTCTAACTCCCATTTTCTATAAAAGGCAAGAGCAGCAGCATGGCTGGTAAGAAAGGAGGGTGGTCTATGAACTGGTGCTTTGGGTTTTGACTTCCTAGATCTGCCTTCTACTTCATCAATCTGCAATGCAACGGAGGCCAAATTATCAAGCCCATCCAAGCCCATACCTTCCTGTGGTTGTTCACGAGGGTTTTCTTCCTCTTTGTCTCCTTCTTTGCTTGATTCCTCAGGTTCCTGAGCCTCCTGTGGCTCCACAGGCGAGGTCGAAGAAATAACATCCCGGAAAGGACTGCTCGACTCCTACTCTAATGGTGAATCAATAAGTATGCTAGCACTCAGTTGCTTTGACTGTTTTTTATTTTTAGATTTCCTTCAGAGCCTACCACTTTTTCTCAAAGGCGTTTCTTTGGTGGCTGCAAGATGATTTTCTATAGGCTCTTCGAGTGTTTCCACAACTTTCTCAATGGCTGCAGGAGAATCTTCTTTTGCAATTTTCCTTTTCCTTGTGACGGGAGGGGTGAAATATACACTTTTTCCTTCTTCCTTCTTCTTCTCCGTGTCAACCTGTTTCTCTTTACCTTTCTCCTTTCGTGCAATAGCCCTAGTCTTATTGGGGTTTGTGATGGAACCCCTACCGAGATTTATGCGGCTTCTGACAAGGTTTCTTCCAGTGAGGGTTCCTCTGCTACAAGAACATCCTTAACTGGTGACATCCTGGAGGACGAGGGTTCAAGGGCAGGACCAGGTTCTGCTAAATTTTCCCTTTCTTGAGCCTAGGGTTGTTTTGCCGAACCCATATTATTTATCCTAAACCTTTCAACTTGCACAAATTCATCCTAGGTGATATGGGAAACATCTCTCGGATACCTTTGAACCAATAATTTAATTAAACAATGATGACTGACAGAGTGAGGCCTACCTTTTTGTGTCTCCGCTACATTGATGGACATAAGATTATACAATACATTAGGAACATCCATTCTCCTCCCATGACACAGATGACTCGGGAGCTTAAAATGGTGAGAATGCAGGCATGAGAATCTCCCTTCACAAGTCAAATACTTCATAATATATAGTTCTATTGCTCTCCATTTGGGGGGAAGGAATTCTCGTATGGTCCCCTACTTGTCTGTTACCAAAGGTGGGTCAACTGGTTGTGTAAACTCTGCCTTCACACTTCACGCGTCCTTTATTTCAGGGTGTTTTTCCCCATCCACTGGCAACCCTGTTACTTCTGCAATCCTCTCTTCTGTAGCAACAACTCTCAACCCCTTCACTTGAGCTTCCCCATCAGAAAATGTGCAGGTGAATTCTCTTGGAATATCTTCATTAAACTCTATTAATTTCAGGAAATAATCTAGCCAACCACTATTTGGGAATTCAGGTTCACAAACCTGATCTTGCATGAGGACATCATGAACCGTAGGCTCATGGCGAACTGGCGGACCACCCATTGTAACTTTGATATTCAAAACTCACCACTTGAAAAAATATACCCAAGTTTAAACTCTACAAATTCTCACAAGAAAATATGCTCTGGTTGTAAATAACTCAGCCACAAATTCAAAATAACGAAAGGCAAGCAAAGAGAAACGATGGGGGCTGAAGGTATAGCAATAAAATCAGAGTACATAATGTCACATCAAAGGGAAGTAATTTAAAATTTAAACTCTATTTGAAATGACACAAGAATTATACTTCCCCCCCCCCCAACCTAAGGTGTAACAGGTGTCCACACATGCAGAAAATGACTAAAAATAATACTATGCAAATTTCATTATTATACGAAATATGGTTTAATAAATGTATGCAACAAAAAAATAAATACACACGAGCATACCTGGTATCGTGCCATAACGACAACAGTTGAGAAAAATCCATCATGCATGAAGTAGATCTGCTATATACGACAAGTGAACTGGCGAAATAAATGACATGGAATGATATGGAAGAGTGATTGGTGAGTATGAATATGGAATATTTATTGCGAAGAAGGATACTTCCATAATATACAAAAGTATTTATTATGATCTTGCATGGCAAGAAAATTAGGAAGAAGGTGGGATGACAAGGCCGTCTTCTTTTGCTATAGGAATCCCAGAATAGTGAATTTTTGCAGGAACTCCTCTTTGGAAAGCGACTTATGATATAGGTGCAAACGATGATGATTTACCAACAATTTGAATTTTACGAGATCAATAGTGGCCAATCATACTGTAGCATTTGGAAATGTTTCAATCACCTCATAAGGCCCTAACCAACACATCTGCAGTTTGCCCAAATTGTCTTTATACCTAGAGTCATACATAAGGGACTAATCTCTTGGGTTGAATGCTTTGTCTTTGATATATTTATTATGCCATTTCATGCATTGATTCTTCTGTGTGCTGTAGGGCAGACTTCCTGATTTCATCCAAGGCATTAAGCTACAAGATCTTATCCTATTGAGCTGCAGAGAGAGTCATATCCAAGGCCATGGTTGTTCTAAGTGTTTTATGCTCAAATTCCACAAGCATCATAGCTAATTTCCCATACACCATCTCAAAGGGTGTAAAACCTGTTGTTGTTTTTCATGTGGTCCTATATGCCCAAACTGCTTCAAGCAACCTGCTAGACCAATACTTTCAGTGAAGGGCTATTGTTTTGGTCAGTATAGATTCAATCTCCCTATTGGTGAGTTTAGCTTGTCCATAGGCTTGAGGATGGTAGGGGGTTGACTTTCTATGCCTTATATTATATTTGTTGACCAAGGTTGTAATCAAAGTGGAAGTAAATTGTGCCCCTTGATTAGTCACTATCTCCCTCAAAACTCCATATCTTGTAAAGATTTCCTCATACAAAAATTCTGCTACTTTGTTATCTCTGGCATGCTTGAATGCTTTTACCTCAACCTATTTTGTAACATAGTCAGTACACACCAGAATGTATGATCTACCATTTAAGGGTGGATCAATTGGCCCAACAAAGTCTAATTTCCATTTGTCAAATGATGTAACAACTACCTATGGGTGCAAAGGCATCTCATCAGACCGAGTAGGTCTGCCCATCCTTTGACACCTACCACATTTTCTAGTATACTTGGCTGCATCTTTATGCAAAGTCGACCAATAACGACTTGTATTCGGGATCTTTATAGTTGTTCTCTTGGTATCAAAGTGTCCTTCACAAGGCTCATCATGACATGCATAAAGGATATCATAAGTTTCATCTTCTCGAACAAACCACCTGCTATCCATGAAAAATTGAAACTCTTTTCTACAAGTATAGAATAAGCAATTTGCTATCCATGAAAAATTGAAACTCTTTTCTACAAGTAACCTTCTTTCTTTGGGTGAGAAATGAGGAGGAATTTTGTTAGTTGCTAGGTAATTAGCTATGTTTGCATACCATGGAGTGTGTACATTAATTGAAAACAAATGCTCATCTGGGAAGGAATCATCAATGGCTACAGGATCATCCTTTGTTTGAATTCTGGACAGAAAGTCTGCTACAACATTTGCCTTACCTGGCTTGTCAATGATAGTGATGTCAAATTCCTACATCAACAATAACCACAATGTCAATCTGCCAGTAATAGAACTTTTATTCATAAGGTCTTTGATGACTGCATGATCAGTATGCACAAATATCTGATAGCCAGTGATCTAGTGTTTGAACTTGTCGAGGGCATAGTTAACAGCTAACATCCCCTTTTCTGTGACAGTATAATTTAATTAAGGTCCCTGCAGATTTTTGCTGATATAATAAATTGCATTCTCTAAAACTCCTTGTTTTTGTCCAAAATTGCTCCAATTGCAAGATCTGGTGCATTTGTGTGAATGTGGAAAGGGAAAGACCAACCAGGCCCTTTGAGCACAGGAGCTTGGGTTAGAGCTCCCTTGAGTTTGGAAAATGCCTCTTCACATGTTGGTGTCTATTCAAACTCAACTTCTTTTGTTAGCAGAGAATATAGAGGTCCTACCATCTTACTAAATTCCTTTATAAATCTTTTGAAGTACTCTGCATGGCCTACGAAACTTCTTACATATTTTTGTTTTGCAGGGGCAAGGAGGTTGATTATTACCTCTATTTTGGCAGGGTCAACTTGAATGCCCTCCCAAGAAATATGATGTCCCAATACTATCCCTTCTTACATCATCATGAAGCATTTCTCACTATTTAGGGACGCATTATGATCCTCACACCATTGTAACACTTTGCCAATATTTTGCAATGCTTCCTCAAAAGTAACCCCATAAGTAGTGAAATCGTTCATATAGATTTCCATGCAATTATGAGAAATATTTGAGAACATACTGAGGACAGCTCTCTGAAAGGTTGCAGGAGCATTGTACAGACCAAATGGAAGAACTGAATAGGCATACGTTCCCCAAGGATAGGTGAAGGTTGTCTTTTCCTGGTCTCCTAGAGTTATCCTCATTAGATTGTAAGCACTAAACCCATCCAAAAATAAAAAATATTGTTTTCCTGCTAAAGAATCCAATACCTGATCAATGAAAGGAAGTGGGAAATGATCTTTCTTAGTAGCAGTGTTGAGATCCCTATAGTCCACACAAACTCTCCATTTACCTCCTTTTTTAGGAACTATAACCTGAGGAGATACCCATAAACTGTCTGATATAGGGTAAATGAACCTTGCATAAAGTAATTTTTGCAATTCTTCCTTGAATATTTCCCTTAATGCAGGATTAATCCTTCGTTGAGGTTGTCTAACTGGCTTACAATCTTCTCTGATATAAATCCTATGAGTACATAATTTAGGATCTAATCCCTTCATATCATGATAGTCCCATGCAAAGGCTTGTTTATGGGTCTTGACTAGTTCTGTCAAGAATCAATCTTTGGTCTACTGTAAGCTGACTATTGATATTCAGATATCTTCCTGAAGCAACCTCTACTTGAGTAGTTGATTCATTTCGAGACACTTCAGGTAAACAAGGGGTTTAGATTTCCTGTGGCAGCAAGGTATGAAATATTTTTGTGGTTGCAGGAGAATCCAAAGAATTGGTAGATGGAAGGAGAATATGAAAAGGACATGTTCGCAAACCATATAACTATTGACTTGTACCATAACATTTTTTTATGATATTAGAGAGTACCTTATCATCTTCCTGGAGTTCCATGAATGGTTCCCTAGCCAACATCATAAGCTGTTGAACATAATTGAGTTCCTCTACTTCTTCTCCTACATCTGGCCATACTACTTGTTCTTGATCAAGTTGCGGTTGTGCAAGATAATAAAGTGCAAGTGTTTTAGTTGTGGTACCATCTGAAACGGTCATATCCCCTGATCTACACCCTATATATGCATCAGTTGTAGCAAGCCAAGGTCTTCCCAAAACGATTGGATATCCCCTAAATGTTGCCTTAGGAGAGAGTACCATAAAATCAGCTGGATATTCCTTAGAATCTAATGTAACAACAACATCCTCAATTATCCCATTAGGCCGAACAGTGGAGCTATCTGCAAGTTGCGGGACTATTGGAGTAGACCGAAGACTAGTAATACTGAGTTGCTGAAATGAATCCTTGGTCATAACATTTATAGCTACTCCTAAATCTATTAGGGCATTCCTAATTTGAGTTACATTGATGACTACTTTCACAATAGGACCGCCTGGGTCATAATACTTAGGGACTGTAACTTTTCCAAACATAATATTTGTTAGTTGTCTTATTACATGGATTGTTTGTGGGTCCTTTTTCTTTCGTCCAGGTTTCTTTAGACATGTCTCTTTAATAGATTTACCATATATGGGAATATACTTAATAACTTGGAACAGTGGAATCTCTACACATGTATGTTTTAATTGATCAATAAGATCAAAAGCTATTTCATCTTGTTGTCTAGTCACTTCTACCTGCAATCTTTGTGGAAATGGTGGTGTTCTGATAGTGTCTGATGTTTCAGATTGAGGTATTTGTTTAGGATCTGTAGGTTGGTCAAGTGTAGTGTCTTGTCAAATCTCCTTAGATGGTAATTCAGTTAGAAATGGAGGAGATGGGGCAGGTAAGGTTGTTCCTGACCGTAAGGGAATATCACTTATACTAAGAGAATATGCAGGATATTGATTAGGATCAGTTGAATAAACTTGTTACTATTGCTGAAGTTTATTATTAGGATTTGACACAAGATGTGTTGGCAGTTGAGTTGATTTGGGTGGAGTAGTATTAGCAACTGGTGGCATTAAAGTTGGCTATTAGGACTATTGTAGTGGTTCCAGGAAACTAGAGGATTGGTTTGACCATTGCTGACCTCCCTTCCATTGAGGTGTTTGTTGCCAGTTACCCTACGGTTGTGACCAATTCCCTTGTGTTTGCTGCCACTAAAAGGAAGGGTTTTGATAATTGGGCCAAGTATTTTGGGAGTTATTCCAAGACTGAGGAGTATAATTCCCAAAATTTTGGGAATATGGGGGTTGCCACTGATTATTTTGTGCATTCCCATAAGAACCGAAAAAAGACAATGGATCTTGTAGCATACCTTGTCTTGGGGGCCATGGCCTTCATTGTGCAATACAAAAGATTTGATCGTCATCTCCATAAACTGGCTTGAAATCTGGAGGAGTCAGCTGACTTCAAATTTAGCAAGGAGCTTACATTTGCAGTCCTTCTTCTTTTTCCTACAATAAGGACAAAATTCAGAAAGCATTGCCTCTGCTTCTTCATGTTTCTTCTTTGCTTGAAGTGTATCCAACTGAGTGGCCATGTTATTAATAATATCCTCCTTAAATTTTTTTAGCAAATGAGTAATCTTCATTCTTGAAACAGTTGTAGATGCTTTTGCCATTGAAGATCTAGACCTATAATATCTTCCTTTCTTGGCAGAAGCCCTAGAGCAATTTTGACAAATCTTCCTGATGTCATCCCATTGAGTTTGAGTAATAGAAAATATGGTCTAAAGACTCAGCTCAGAGATAGAAAATCCTTAATGAACAATTACCTTTCCTGTAGCAAAGGTTTATTTACTTTATCGACCAGGGACGTAAACTTGAAATGGGTCGACACTGTATGTGCACTAAAACTCAAATTGCAGCCATTTTGCTCTACTGCTGAAAAAGGAAATTCTTTGAAACAAATACACAAAAACATGATAACTTAATACTATATTAAAACTCACAATCGAAAATAAATTAAGCAAATACTACTAAGGACAACGTTCTCGATAGCGGATAGGAACTACTCTGTCTGCTTTGGTTGCAGGAACAGACGCAGGAACTGTTTCCAGTGGCTGTAGGAATTGTTTCTAGTGGCTGCAGGAACAATCTAATACCAAAACAACAACTATAACAAAATGGAAATTAATTGAAGAACACACAGGAACTACTCACCAAGTGGGCCGCCTTGAATGAGTATGTCCAGAACTTAGATAACAACTGATAAACTCATAATACCATTAGTTTTATTTACTTCAAATTGACTACACATACATAAGTCTGAAAACTAAATATTACTAACTCTATGGTCGTTCTCCCTTCTTACTCCCGTGAAAAGATAGAGACCTTTTATTTATAGGAAAACTTATAACAAACTCCTAATTGATCAACCCACGTCCTAGAGGAATAGGTGAACATGATTAATTACGCTAGAAGAAGAAGTCAGCACACAAATGCAGAACAACAACAATTGTTCTGTTGTTGAGAAAATATAGCGTAACCTCCTTCCTATATTTATGTTCCATCAAGAACAATCATGAATGCTCCACAGATCACTCCGCTAAGGAAGCGGTCAATTAATTATGATCTTCTTCAATGTTGCTCCACTTTGACTGGGTCTGCATCCAACGACATATTTACATGTCTTTAAACCACAAGCTTGATCACCTTTTCATCTTATCTGACCCTGCATCATGGGGTTAACGTGCACAAAAACATGTGTATGTATTGATGTTAACATAGCATAAATTAAACCATATAATTTAGATAATTTGCATAGATTAACTGTATAAAGATCATTAGTCAACAACCTTAGGTATAGGATAAATCAGGTCCAGAAATACTAGAAAAATACATCAACAAGGAAATTCCTATGGCCCAAACATATTATCAAAACAAGAGTTTCATGACAAGATTTTACAAAATGGAGCCATTATTTTAGATCATCACCCACCACCACTCATTCCATCAAAAAGGTCAAACCATAGAGAGAGTGGTATGGGATACAAGCTTTTGCTACCCAAATCACTTCCTCCTTTGTCCCAAACGTCATGCCCCAAGCAATCACCATAGAGATTATGTCGGCATTTATGTTGTATCAAAATTCTAACTATGGATAATCTCACCCCATTAGCACCTCCATTATCTACAAAAAAGAGGGGTCATCAAATTTGAATATACCTCCTAGCCTCTTCTCAGACACATTCCCAAAAAATCCATAGGTTGTTTAATGGAATGGAGAGAAAAATTCACTTCCATAGCGGCTAGTTGTTCACTACTCAAACTTCCTCTTATCACCGTCCAAGCCTTGCTTCACACAACTTCACCTTGGAGAGGCAAAAAGCCACCCTTTTGTAAATTTAAATGCCTCCACTTGACCCCATATCAAATCACTAGTAATAATATTAAAGGCATCCCTCTGTCATTGAAGTATGAAGTAGTCGAGTCATTTTGGGTCGATCCTCACATGCTACCTCCAGCATGACGATTATCTCTCTACCATGCAATTTAAATGGAGTGAAAGTGAACTTGATTAGAGCACATTAATAGTGCGACATGTACCAAACACATCACCCTCCCAAATAATACCAAAAAACATGGGTGGTACGTCACTTGCCAAGTCATTGAATTTTCTCCATCAGATCATTGGGGACCCATCCTCACTCTGACCATGCCACCACCTCACATCTTGAAAAATTAAGTCACACTCTTTATTTGATAGTTTATCAACTTTTGTATTGCCTTCCCTTCTAATATGCGAGATTTCAAAGTCTTAGAAAATCATTAATCTTTGCCCAATGATATGAATAATTTTGTTTATTTAAATTCAACAATGAGAGACTCCTTTAGTAATAGCCTCCAAAGAAATTTTTTAATATCCCTCCAAATGCAACTTTGAGATTGAAAGTCTATTGGCAAGAGAGATGACAAGCAAAGTTGCTTGTGCCTCTGCTTCATTATTGGTGTCATCTTACAAACATTTAGCTCCCTTCCCAAAACAACTCATCCTCATTCCTTACAATGCAACCCGGTCCTGAGACTCTAGGGTTACCCTGTGAAGCTACATCAAAATTAATTTTAATCCAACCCACCTTCAGTTTCCCCCACACCGCACCACTTTTTTCTTTAGGGGTAGGATTAATCTTACAAGGCCAATTAAGAAGCTGAATTTTAACATTTAGGTCATCTTGACTGCAACAATCTGTTCACCATGTTGAAAGGATGTTTTTGGTAATTATGATTAGTTGTAGTTACATTTACTATTTCTAAAATTGCATGTTCAATTCTCGACCACAATTGCTCCCGTGATTCCTCTCTCTCTTAAAAGATACATTTGTTTCTTTCCTTCCAAATCTCCTAGATCACAAAGGAAGGAGCAATGAGCCAAATGCTTGAGTATATTGATTTTATACTTTCAAAATACTGGCAACTTTAAAAAGGATCAATTATTTTAGATGGGAAAGGGATTGACCAGTTTAATTTTTTGAACTAGTAATTTCCAACATTGTTCAAAAGAGTTGCAATTAAAAAACAGGTGATCTAGGCTTTCATCTTCCTTTTTGCAAAAACAACATCTGAAAGGGTTGTGAAACCCCAATCTATTTAGTCTATCCCTTATTAATATTCGACCCCTTAGAGAAAGCCAAACAAATGTACACGCCTTGGGTAAGAAATACTTATTCCAACATAGTTTTTGCGGCCAGGAGTCATCTACAAATTCTCTTTCCAAAATCTTGTATCCTATTTTCACTGAATACTTCCTTGATATAGCCCCACACCATTTAACTTCATCTCAATCTTTCGACATCAAGAGAGATCAAGACTGTAATAGCTTACTGAGAAGCTCTTCTTAGGGCCTACTTAAACATCTCTTGCATTTCTTATCTTCATTCCTTTGTTCCATTCTCCCTCACTTTTTAATACATAATTGCTTTTTTTTTATCCCATCTCGCATCTGATATCAACCTAATTTCCTCTACTTTGACTTCATTCCCCAAAGGTGCATGTCCTTCTAACCAATCACCCCCAAAAAATTCTTTCCTACCATCACCCAATTACCCTGTAATGTGATTAGTGATGAGGTCTCGACATGATAGCAAAAAGTTCCAAATTGAGATTTTTGAGATGGATTGATGATGAAATGATGATGGATGAGAAAGATGATGGATGAAAATGTTTTCAACTTCAATAAAAACTTTGTGTTATAAACGGGACAAACTCTATTCCTTCCCTTTCAGGCGTTGGTGGCACTTCTCGAGCTGTGTTGTAGGTGATACAGATGTTTGGGAAGAAGTTGGGATCTATCTTTCCTCCTTGATTTTTGTGATAACTCAGAGCTCTATATTGCATAAAAGCTCTGCGGTTCGATGATTCTGAATCAAACTCGTTTGTTTTACCTTGAAGGTACAGACGCATGCGATGTAGAAAGACTCTATGTGAGACAAAGATTTGTCTATTGAGATAGAAGAATTTCCTCCTTTTTATTAAAGCCTTTGAGCTCAATGGTCTTCTTTTCAAGGTAATATTCTGATGACCCTTCTTCTTTCGCAAGATGTGAAGAATGGTCATAAAAGTTGTGACTCTTCGTTGTTGGCACTGTGTTTTTGGTATTTTTGGTTGTGTTGACAGATGTTGGATGAATACTTTGTTTTTGGGATTGATTTTCTGATTTTTCTTTGACAAGAAAACAAAGCAAGCACACAAACACAGAATTGTAGCCTCAAAGGCACAAATGAGTATGGGTCTAGATCAACCCAATCCTTGGACTTGTTTTTGACCCTTCCTTTAGATTTATTTTAAGGTGTATTTCCAAAGCCTGAAGTCGGCTCAATTTGCACTAGGTCTGTAAAACGAACACACTTCAAACACTCTTTATCCCTATGGTCAGATGGCCAGTTGTGATAAATTTAGCCCACATCTTGATATTTCTTCGACTTTGGTACTACATACCTTATGAATCCCGCCGTGGCAGGTAAGGATGTGATATACTAAGTCTTGCGCGAGCATAACAAATAGATGATCCCTATGATGGGGGAGTCACCACTTTTATCAAGCCATAAGTGACCTTTCAAAAAGCTATGTTTCTACTCAAGGAAATATGTATGGTGAGTATCTTGGGAGCAAAACCATCTATGCTCTTGCACTAAATTATACCTCAAATATCCTCAATCAATAGAACAGGTGGGCTACTACTTAAAGGTGTTTAGTCATGTTCGATGGCTTTGGACATAAGTTCATTCTGCAGTGACTCACTTAAGAGCCTTGTAACTGGTGGTGGGGCCCATTTGTCCTTTCGGCCAGTTACACTGTAGGAACAGCTATACCCAAGGCTACAGCTTTCGCTCTCACCTGATTTCTATAGCGGCTCGAAGGATTTACCGCTCGAGGTCGTTCCCAAGAGTATCGATCCCTTGGCAGGCCTCTCTTAAAAAGATAAAATTTGAGCGTTACTAACACTTTTCTCTTGCACCTAGGACCACGAGAGCCAAGGGAGAGGATAGTGTGTGTTAGAAGTAGGACCACTCGACTGACTTTTGTGCACAAGCGTGCCAAACACGAAATTCAGTTGTTCTTTTTAATCCAACATTTGCAAAGATGATCTAACTATTTGGAGATGTTGCTCCAACAGTCATGGTGTTCTTTTTAACTTCAAAAAGCAATGTGTTTTGTAATCTATAAGTTGAAAGTCCTGGTCAACTTAATGAAAAACACGATTGCATGAAGGAAAATTTGTTTTTGCCAAAAATAAAGACAAGTGGATTGTTCTTTTTACTGCACCAAATTTTCGAAGTGTGGATTGTGATTTTTAAGTCCCAATTGATGCAACAAATAAAGTTTGTTTGGTTGATTTTAAGCACCAAAACAAAATGTATCCCTAACTAGAAAACAATGAAACTATTTTTTTTTGTGTTTTTAAGTTCTTTTTAAGCACTAAATAAAAAATTTTGTGATTTTTGTTGTGTTGTTAACCTGCACAAAGAAAAGAAACAAGTTAAGAAAATTAATGCTCACAGGGGGGCTTCCACAAGCCTAATTTTTGATTTTTTTCGGTTACAAGTCCCTTTGGGCGACACTCTGTCGCAATAGCGCTATTCTGTGTTTTTACAGAAGCGCTAATTAATACGAAAGCGCTAGTCTGCGTGAGCAGAAGCGCTAATTTACACAGTAGCGCTTAAAGAAAAGAAAATCCCGAGAAGACAAAAGCGCTAGAATTGAGTCAATAGCGCTGAAACGGTGACAATAGCGCTGGAATGTTGTCAATAGCGCTGAAACATTTTCAATAGCGCTACTTTAGGGTCAATAGCGCTAAAAGAAATTTTTCAATAGCGCTAAAACGCGTTCAATAGCGCCGAAGCGCGACCTGTGTGGCAATTTCAACAAGAAAAAAAATGTTAATTTCAAAAATGAAGATCAGAAGGTTGCGTGTTCGATTCACGTCGGGTTCACCAAATGATGCCCTCCTAAATGGCACAATGTTAGTTTAAGATCAAACAACACAAAACACACAAGATGTTAGAGTTAATCAATCAAAAACTAAAACATGAAGGCATTCCAAAGGAGACACTAAAAACACATGCTAATGAATCTAACTAAAGAAGTAAGACCATGAGATATCTCCAACTATCTCTTAACATGATATTAGCTCCTTCTCCCTTGTTCCTCTCCTCTCCAAGTTCCAAAATAGTGTAGCTCTCAGCAGCTTTTTGCACTATGGATGCTTATGGAGGATTGAGATTTGTAGAATAGCTCCAAACATGAAATGAAAAGCTATTTTAATGCTAAAATGAAGTATTTTACCAAAAAGACAAGAGATTAGATTGTTTATGCTAAAATGCTCTCTAAAATGTCTATAGTCTAAATGCATACAAGTTTTCAGGATCTGGATTATGAAGGAATGGGCTCTATTTATAGGAAAAATGGAGCAATGGATGGCCAGGATTGAAAGGTTTAATCAAGGGTCAAGCTTGAAAGTTGGGGATCCATGTGCACAATTGGCACCAATGAAATGGTGACAAGTGTCAACACAGGATTGGGTTGAGAGAAGAGGTTGGAGGCATTAAAGGCCTGAGAAGACCTCATGGTTATCTAAAGGCTAAGAGTCAAGCCTAAATTAGGATTACCCACTGGATTAGGAATTAATCCAAGGATAAACCTTTGTGCAAATGATTAAGAGATAATCATGGTCAAAGCATTAAATGCTTGATGAGACCTTTGTGGTTGGATAGAGGTTGAGTCAAAACAAATGTTTTAACCATGTGGGAGAGTTGAATTAACCATTGATGGTTATTGGAGACTTTGTGGATTAAGTGGTTGAAAGTTGGAAGCCTTTAATGGTTTTCAAAGACTTTGGGGTTTTTGGTGGTTGAAGGTTGAAAACCTTCAATGGTTATCCAAGACTTTGGGCCATTTGAGAAGTGACTCCATTTTGCTTAGGAATGTGACAATAATTAGGGGATGGATTAGGCTAATTAGGAAGGGGTTAGAAGAATCTAGAAGGGGATTAAATTTTGCAAGTGGATTTGGTGGGTGAGGGAAAATAGGATTTTATTAAAATAAAAATTCATTTATTTCAATATGTGTGCAAGTTGCATTTGTAGGAAAATGCAAGTGGGGGGGGAGGATAATGATTTAAATAAATGTTAATTTAATTTATTTAAAAGAGGAAAAGGGGGATTTAATTAAATAAATAGATTTTATTTATTTAATTGATTTGTAATTTGATTTAATGAATTAACTAAAATAAATTGAATAATTTATTTAATTAATAGAAGAATGTTTGGGGATGAATTAATTAAATATTAATTTAATTAACTGATGGCTAGTGGATTTTTAATCAAATAAATACGAAATATTCATTTAATTAAAATGGACAGATTTATGTGACTACATTTGCCCCTCTTTGAGACGGTGCGGTTTATCGCGTCGTTTCAAAGAAAGAAAAACTGGTGTGAAGAAATGCCCCATAAAATGTAAATTTAATGGGTGGTATGCCCCCTCGAGAGATGGGTCGAAATTTTTTGAAAAATCGGGCGATCTCTCGAAAAAGAATGAAAATTGGCAGGGTGGTAGAAGAGAATAAGTTAGCAACGTGGGTGAAAAATAGAAGAAAACGGGGATAAAATGGAGAAACATCAAGCCAGTGAGTACCCTTAGGTCATGCAGGAGATACAGTGAAAATGTGGTGGTTGTTCTTTCGAGTGATGCTATACAAGTGATCAAAATTGGTTGGACAATCTGGTGCAATCAGTTTAATTGCCCCGATCAAGTCAAAGCATGACAGTTGATGCCAGTTGTTTGCTTGGACAAGATAAAGTCTGAGTAAGTGAATCAAAGTGACCTGATGGTGACTTAGGCAATTGATGCAATTGCCCGATGAAGTCAAGGTATATGAAACAAAAATACTCATTGAGACTTAGACAATTGATGTAATTGTCAGATGGATTGTGTTTGATTGGTTGATCAATTGATAGTGTGTGCATGTGATGGATGGTTGTGGGGAATCATGGCAGCCCCGTTGAGACTAGGCCATTATGATAAATGTCTGATGTAGTCTAGGATTACCATGATCGATTACCTGTTGAGACCCGAAGATACTTGATCAGAGTATCTGTTGATAGTCTAGGTGTGTGTGAGTCGATGTATCTGTGTAGACAGAGTAACTGGCTTGGCTTATTGGATGACTGAGGATGGGAAACACAATCCCTCCTATTTAGAGATGGATGGTGATGAACGTGGCTTGATTAGGTTGATTGGGACACGATGTAGGGTATGGGATGCTGATTATCGAGATGGGGAGGGTGAGGGGGGGGGTTCAATGTTAGATAGAAGAAATGGAAAACCTATGACTCATTCCTATGGAAGAAGAGGAAAATAGAGTATGCATTATTATGACTATGTATGAATGATATGCAGCTATTATGAATGTATGGATGGGTGGAATGCAACGAAATGCAATATATACAGATGAGATGACGATCCATAGTGCTCTATTTTCATCATTGAGCTTTAAAATGTTGGAAGAGAATACAAGCATCTTGACATAAAGATTCAAGATGACCAGAGTATTTCTTACATGGATTTTATATAGCAAGTTAATACAAGCAACTTGATATAATGGATCAAGTTGACCTGAGTATTGCTTGCGGAACAGACAAGGATTATCTCCTTTCGTGCATGACTTGGATCGTCCTCCTTGATCTTAGGCTGATCATATCCTGAGACAAGTGCATACCGTACTAAGAAAATAAAACCTTTATCCAATTTGGAGGAAGAGGAACCAAAGAATGAGCATTGTACCTGCAACCAAACAGTATATATACATAAAGAATAAAGAATAAGGATCCTTGGTAATGGTTCATGTCCATATGGTCGAGATATACGCTGTAGTCAGCAAGCCGTAGTGATCTATGATTGCATTTTGCATAAGATCATGTAGCTTGGTGAACTTCCCACGTAGACACCATTAGGACATGCCCCAGAACTTCATCGGAAATAATGCGCAAACGATACAAAACAATGCGGAAAGATCCCGATACTGATAAACAAACGATTGTACTCACAAATCAACCAAGTATTTGATAGCTTAACATAATTTTCTTGTCAAAGAAAACGTCACTTTTGTCTTTGTTTTGGTAAGGAAGGATGCATCCTTGTTTTTTAAAGACAGTTTCTGATTTGTTGGATGTGGATTGTGTGGTCGATTGATAAATGGTCATTGTGTGAGTACTGTGTTAATGTTGGTTTTGCATCTGCTTGAATGAATATGTACAAGGTGTTGCCATGTTTTTGTGTGATTTTTGATGGGTTTTTCGATGTTTTTGGATTTTGTGTAATAGTTTTTTGAATGTTTTTGGATTTTGTGAGTCATTTTTGAATGTTTTTGATATTTTGAGTCATTTTTGAATGTTTTTGGTATTTTGAGTCATTTTTGAATGTTTTTGGTATTTTCTGGTGATTGCCTGAATGAAGAGCGTAATGATATATAAGACAATGTAGAATCCACTTCCATCACGAGGGTAAGGGTATTGCCCCCAGTTTGTAGACCTGACTATGAAAAGGTGGGATGCTGGACGCGTGGAGTACTTTCTTAATTGCAGATCAAATAACAAGCCATAGTTTGGATGGATGGATGTGTGTATGTATGAATGTGATCGCAACAAGCCTGAAAGATACTGGAGCCATTATCTTTACGAGTGGCGCCTGTTTGCCAGGTTTTCACCATCGCACTTACCCAAGGTGCCACCAGAGTGGTTGTTCACCATTTGGATGCATGATTTTTCTTTACTTTTTGAATGTTTTTGTATTTCTTTAGGACATTTTTCTGAATGTTTTTGGTATTTTCTGATATGCAGGGGAGCCTGATGCTCTGTATACCTTAGGTATAAAACCGTTTGAGGTGCATGTTATTGATTGGATCTGCAAGCGGTTCTCCTTCTGATGTAGCCAACTGATATGCCCCGGACCCGAATACAGCAGTGACAACATATAGGCCCAACCAGTTTGATTCAAACTTGCCTTGATGTGCTCTGTTTGGTTGGTTGCGAGGATTCTCTCGAAGAACAAGATCACCGACCTCAAATGTACGAGATCTAACTCGGTGATTGTAGCTTCTACTCATGCGCTGCTGATAGGCTTTGAGGTGATTGTATGCAGCTTGTCGCTTCTCATCAAGTAACTCTAAGTCCTGAAGACGTGAGACTCTGTATGCTTCATCATCGATGAGATTATGCAAGGAAACTCGTAATGATGGTATCTCAACCTCAATAGGCAAGATAGCTTCAGCACCATAGACCAATGAATAAGGAGTTGCACCTGTAGGGGTTCGAATGCTAGTTCGATATGCCCATAGCGCTGGATTTAGTTGAACATGCCAATCACGGCCGGCATCATTGACTGTCTTCTTGAGGATCCTCAATATGTTTTTATTGGATGCTTCGGCCTGACCATTGCCTTGTGGGTAATAGGGAGTGGAAAAGCGGTGTTGGATATGAAATTTCTCACAAAGCTCACGGACATCCTGATTTTTGAAAGGAAGACCGTTATCTGTGATGATGGACATGGGCACACCATACCGGCAGATGATGTAGTTGAGGATGAATGAGGCGATCTGCTTGCCGGTGACTTGGGTAAGTGGAACAGCTTCGATCCACTTGGTGAAATATTCGGTGGCGGTAATAATGAATTTATGGCCGTTGGATGAAGATGGATGAATCTTACCCACAAGGTCAAGGCCCCATTGACAAAAAGGCCATGGTGTTGTGATTGGTTGCAGTTCTTGAGCTGGTGCATGTATTAGGTCGCCATGAACTTGACATTTCTTACATTTCCTGACAAAGTAGTAGGAATCCTTTTCCATAGATGGCCAATAGTATCCAGCTCGCATGATCTTCTTGGCTAGTGACGGACCACTTGAGTGAGTCCCGCAAATCCCTTCATGTACTTCTTCCAAAACCTTTGTTATCTCATCTTGTTCCAGACACCGAAGGAGAGTACCATCAAGACTACGTCGGTATAGGGTTTCGGCAATAATGGTATATCGAGCAGTTTGGCGAATGAAGGTTTTTCGTTGGTTATTTGATTGGTTGGGAGGAAGGGTGTGATCATGGAGATAGGTGTAGAACTCACCGTACCATGGGGATTCGGAACCAACAAGGCGACATATCATTTCAGATTCAGGGATATCATAAGCGGGGATCCAAAGCTGTTCTACCAAGAACTCGTAGCGTGTTGAATTCTGTGGAAGATCTAGGAGAGATGCGATAGTAGCCATAGCGTCAGCAGCTCGATTCTGATCTCTTGGTATTTGCTCAAAAGTGATAGTAGTGAATGATGTCTTTAGAGTGTCCACCATTTGTTTGTATGGCATGAGTTTATCATCCTTGGTCTGATACTCATATGTTGCTTGTCAAATGACCAGTTGGGAGTCGCCATATACTTGTAGTTCTTTTAATTTCCATTGTATGGCTAATCTGAGTCCTGTGATCAAGGCCTCATACTCTGCTATGTTGTTGGTGCATGGAAATGTGAGCCTGTAAGACTTCGGGATGCTGTCACCTTGAGGTGTGATAAACAAAATGCCTGCCCCCGAGCCGTGCCTAGTGTATGACCCATCAAAATATAACTTCCATGGTTGTGCTGTTGTGATCATGAATATCTCTTCATCTGGAAAATTGGAAATGAGAGGATGATCGCCTATGAGTGGTGCATCGGCCAACTGATCTGCAATAACTTGCCCTTTGAAAGCTTTACGGTCCACATACTCAATATCAAATTCACTTAGAATCATTACCCATTTGGCCAAGCGACCTGTCAATGCTGTTTTGCTAAGTAAATACTTGAGTGGATCAATCTTTGCAATGAGTTGCACCTTGTGTGTTAACAGATAGTGCCTCAGTTTAGTGGCTGCCAAGATTACTGCTAGGCAAGCTCGCTCAATAGGTGTGTAATTGAGTTCATAGCCCACCAGTGTGCGAGAGATGTAGTATACAGCACACTCTTTTCCTTCTGCATTATGTTGTGCCAGTAGTACACCTAATGCTGTACTTGTCACTGAGATGTAAAGTAACAACGGTCTACTTGGATCTGGTGGCATCAACAATGGTGGATTCATGAGATAGTCTTTAAGCGTCTGAAATGCTTGCTGGCATCGAGCATCCCACTGAAAGCGGATGTTCTTGTGTAGCAAGTGTGTGAATGGGTGACACTTATCAGCCAATTGTGCAATGAATCTTCAGATGGATTGAAGCCGTCCTTGTAGTGTCCTTAGCTGACTGATATTCTTTGGAGGTGGCATGTCCATGATTGCCTTAACCTTTGCTGGATCGACCTCAATGCCTTTGCTTGAGACAATGTATCCTAGAAGCTTCCCGGAGGTCACTCCGAAGACACATTTCTTTGGGTTGAGTCGAACATGGTATTGTTCCAGTCTATCAAAGATTCTCTCTAATATGTCCAAATGACCTTCTCTAGTGAGTGATTTTGCTAGTAAATCATCCACATAATCTTCCATTATAGTATGCATCATGTCATGGAAGATGGTGGTCATTGCTCTTTGATAGGTCGCTCCTGCATTCTTTAGACCAAAAGGCATTACATTCCAGCAGTATGTGCCCCATGGACATGTGAAGGCTGTTTTATGTTGATCTTCGGGTGCGATCTTTATTTGATTGTATCCTGAAAAGCCATCCATGAGTGAAAGCATGGCATGTCCTGCTGTTAGATCCACTATGATGTCAATATTTGGTAGGGGAAAGTCATCCTTAGGACATGCTTTATTTAGATCTCTGAAGTCTGTACAAATGCGGATGCCCCCTTTTGGTTTGCCAACTGGCACAATATTGGAGATCCATTCTGCATAATCAATTGGCCTAATGAAACCAACATCTAGGAGTTTCTTAAGTTCGGTTTTGACTAGCACGGCAATCTGAGGATGCATCTTACGAAGCTTCTGCTTGACAGGTTTGGCTCCTTTTGCTACTATGAGATGATGCATGACTAAGTCAGGGTCAAGCCCAGGCATGTCTGCATATGACCATGCGAAGTTGATTTGACGCTTCTGGAAGAACTCTATAAATTGAGGCTGTTCCCCTGGAGTGAGAAGAGATGCCAGATGTATGATATGAGGGTTTTCAGGAGTCCCCACATTATATTCATTGGTCTCCTCAATGAGGATCGTTGATCGTTCCTGTTGTGTACTAGCAGGGAGAATGTCAAACCCTTCATCCTCAGGCGCCTCAGAGAGGTTTTCACCATTGGATACGCTCTTGCTTTTTACTTTTGTCGAATCAAACAGCGCCACAGTGTGGTTTTCACTGGAAGATCCATGTTTTATTGTTATATTTTTGCAGCTGAAAGGTTTGGCATCCGCCCCGAAGTATGCTGCGCTATTAAGTTCAATGGCGAATCCAGCTTTGTGATCCCCGCTTGGTAGATTATCCCTTAATTCCAAAAAGTCAATGATAGCCTCATCGTTCTGGAAGAGGTCAAGACATGGGGGATTTGGTTGGTTCCATTCAATGAGTTCAGGGTGGATAATGGGCATTACTTCATCGATTAAGTTAAGTGCGGGTGATGTATCAGTGAGGGTTAAGACGGTGTGGTGAAGGTCATTGATAGTACTCTCCCTGTCAGAATCAGGCGTAGGATGAGACGTAGGGTCTGTGGAAGATGTTTCCAGCTCAGGTACCCAAGTGGTCTTTATCTGTGCTTCTCCATAAACAGGGATGTCTTTGCGTGGTGGAGGTGGTGATGTGTCTTCCTCATCTGAAGTATTGAGCTGCACTGAATCAAATTCCCACTCATGTGAGTCAGTCTCTGAATCACTCTCCAGCATCCGATTGCTATACCATACTGGGATGTCTTTGGAGTTAAATACGGCAGGTGTGATTGGTTTATGTATCTTTGTAGTGATCGGTGCTGCAGGAACCATGATGGGGTTTAAAGGATTTGTTACTGGAAGTATTGGTAATGGTGACTCAGTGGTTTCTGCTGGAACGACTGGTGCCATATATGTTGCTGCGGGTTCCAATACAGTTGCTGCTGCTATTGATGTTATTGATGGGATTACTGGTGTGATTGGTGGGATGGTTGGTATTGTAGATGGTTGTGGTGGGTTTGTGAGCCTCGATGGGGCAGTGGCAATATTGCTGGATGGTGCTTTGATTATGAAAGGCGTCCTTTTTATAGCAGGTGGGCAAAATGGTTTGCTGGGTTTGCCTTTGAATCTGAGTTTAGGCAGGACTTCTTTGTCAAAGCCTAGGCCTGTATTACCTTTGGGCTTGAACTCTGGCAGTAGTGGTTCGTGTTGTCCTTGTTTGCAGGATCCCAAAGCACTCTGACCATCATACCCCATTCTTTGCATAATGAGGAGGCCTTTACCATACTGCTCCGTAGGAAGTGTAACTTGCGGTTTGTCAATGGTGATGGGATCTTTATAGATCCAGTCCGCCAGGTCCTCATCTTGTGTTTCTTCCTCTTGACTCTTTCCAAGGATGAAAGGCGTTAAGGCACATGCTGGCGTGATTAGTGGTTGCTGGAGTAACTGATGTGGTTTACCACGTGTTCTAGGAGAAGTGGGCATTTGTCCCACACAAAAGAGCTGACTCAAGTTGTATTCTCCAGGACCTTCCTCTGCGACTTTCATCTTAAGCTTTTCTTGCTTGGGTATAGGAGTGTTTGAACTGGCAAGAGAGGCGGGATTTACATATGATGTGGAGGAAATGGCTTCCCTATTATTAGGAACAGTAATCTCTGGTTGATGGCTGATATTATGGCAAAATGCAAAGGGATTTGCATCGCCCAGGATTGTGATCTCTGCACCATTATGTGGGAACTTGATACATTGATGGTAGGTAGATGGAACAGCTTGCATGGCATGTATCCAAGGTCTCCCTAATAATAGATTATATGGCAGACGAAGGTCCAGAACCTGACAAATGATATGCTTTACCACAGGGCCCACTCGGATTGGTAGTACCACGGCTCCTTTGGATGAACGCTCTGCATCATCATAGGCCTTGATGGTGATCTTCTTGCGAGGATCCACTGATTCTATTGCATATCCCAATGCTGTGACCAACTGTAGTGTGCAAATGTTTAGGCCTGCTCCATTATCGATCAAGACTCGCTTGATCCTGTGTCGGTTGACAAAGCCTTCAATGTGGAGTGAGGCGTTATGAGGTTGCTGGAAGGAAGAGTTGTCACTTTCGAAAAAAGTGAGACAAGGTGATGACTTTAGATTTCCAACCATGGCTTGAAATTGGTCCGTGTTCAGGTTTGCAGGGACTGACGCCTCTTGGAGTGCTTGATCCAAGATAGTTTTATGAGATGGTGACAAGCGTAATAGCTCTAAAATGGATATAAGCGCAGGCGTTTTGTCTAATTGTTCCACAAGATTGTACTGCTTTGGGATGGAGGTGGTGCCTTGTGGAGCTGCCTTTATGGTGACCTTGCCACGACGTGTAACAACATTGCAATTTGAGGTGGGATTTTTGAAGGTGATAGTTGCAATTTGTTCACTGGCATCATACAGGTGATTGACAGTGTAATTATACGCAGCTTGCGTATAATCAGTGGTATCAGGACCTCGTCTGGACGTGGAAGGACCCCTTTGATCTTGCGATGGAAGTGGATTTTTGAACATTTGATGATCATTATTGGTTGTTTTTGGGTCATGCCCTTCAATTTCAATTTCTCGTTGCCTTGACCGTGATCGAGTTTGAGCCATTTTGTTTGCAAGTTTGTTTTGAAGTTGATTGAAGATGATGATGAGTGGTGATGAAATGAAAGATTGATTGGTTGGTGATTTGTGTTGTATGGGGATCTCTAGAACTTTAAGGTAGATGTAACCGAAATTCCTTCTTTGAATTGCTTGCTTGTTTTGATAAGTTTGGATGTGATAAGGTGTAGAGAAATCTGAGATGTGTTACAGATTTAACTACCTAGCAATGAGAGGATTCACTCATGAACTAGTTTTAACCTGCGTAGATGTGTCTCTTAGGATGAGCTTATCCTAGATGTAGAAACAATCTAAAAAGTGATGTGATGTGTTTTGATTTCAAGCAATATCTAAAAGGGAATCTTGGGACAAGAACCTCTTAATGTTTTGAGAGTTTTGAGATGGATTGATGATGAAATGATGATGGATGAGAAAGATGATGGATGAAAATGTTTTCAACTTCAATAAAAACTTTGTGTTATAAACGGGACAAACTCTATTTCTTCCCTTTCAGGCGTTGGTGGCACTTCTCGAGCTGTGTTGTAGGTGATACAGATGTTTGGGAAGAAGTTGGGATCTATCTTTCCTCCTTGATTTTTGTGATAACTCAGAGCTCTATATTGCATAAAAGCTTTGCGGTTCAATGATTCTGAATCAAACTCGTTTGTTTTACCTTGAAGGTACAGACGCATGCGATGTAGAAAGACTCTATGTGAGACAAAGATTTTTCTATTGAGATAGAAGAATTTCCTCCTTTTTATTAAAGCCTTTGAGCTCAATGGTCTTCTTTTCAAGGTAATATTCTGATGACCCTTCTTCTTTCGCAAGATGTGAAGAATGGTCATAAAAGTTGTGACTCTTCGTTGTTGGCACTGTGTTTTTGGTATTTTTGGTTGTGTTGACAGATGTTGGATGAATACTTTGTTTTTGGGATTGATTTTCTGATTTTTCTTTGACAAGAAAACAAAGCAAGCACACAAACACAGAATTGTAGCCTCAAAGGCACAAATGAGTATGGGTCTAGATCAACCCAATCCTTGGACTTGTTTTTGACCCTTCCTTTAGATTTATTTTAAGGTGTATTTCCAAAGCCTGAAGTCGGCTCAATTTGCACTAGGTCTGTAAAACGAACACACTTCAAACACTCTTTATCCCTATGGTCAGATGGCCAGTTGTGATAAATTTAGCCCACATCTTGATATTTCTTCGACTTTGGTACTACATACCTTATGAATCCCGCCGTGGCAGGTAAGGATGTGATATACTAAGTCTTGCGCGAGCATAACAAATAGATGATCCCTATGATGGGGGAGTCACCACTTTTATCAAGCCATAAGTGACCTTTCAAAAAGCTATGTTTCTACTCAAGGAAATATGTATGGTGAGTATCTTGGGAGCAAAACCATCTATGCTCTTGCACTAAATTATACCTCAAATATCCTCAATCAATAGAACAGGTGGGCTACTACTTAAAGGTGTTTAGTCATGTTCGATGGCTTTGGACATAAGTTCATTCTGCAGTGACTCACTTAAGAGCCTTGTAACTGGTGGTGGGGCCCATTTGTCCTTTCGGCCAGTTACACTGTAGGATCAGCTATACCCAAGGCTACAGCTTTCGCTCTCACCTGATTTCTATAGCGGCTCGAAGGATTTACCGCTCGAGGTCGTTCCCAAGAGTATCGATCCCTTGGCAGGCCTCTCTTAAAAAGATAAAATTTGAGCGTTACTAACACTTTTCTCTTGCACCTAGGACCACGAGAGCCAAGGGAGAGGATAGTGTGTGTTAGAAGTAGGACCACTCGACTGACTTTTGTGCACAAGCGTGCCAAACACGAAATTCAGTTGTTCTTTTTAATCCAACATTTGCAAAGATGATCTAACTATTTGGAGATGTTGCTCCAACAGTCATGGTGTTCTTTTTAACTTCAAAAAGCAATGTGTTTTGTAATCTATAAGTTGAAAGTCCTGGTCAACTTAATGAAAAACACGATTGCATGAAGGAAAATTTGTTTTTGCCAAAAATAAAGACAAGTGGATTGTTCTTTTTACTGCACCAAATTTTCGAAGTGTGGATTGTGATTTTTAAGTCCCAATTGATGCAACAAATAAAGTTTGTTTGGTTGATTTTAAGCACCAAAACAAAATGTATCCCTAACTAGAAAACAATGAAACTATTTTTTTTTGTGTTTTTAAGTTCTTTTTAAGCACTAAATAAAAAATTTTGTGATTTTTGTTGTGTTGTTAACCTGCACAAAGAAAAGAAACAAGTTAAGAAAATTAATGCTCACAGGGGGGCTTCCACAAGCCTAATTTTTGATTTTTTTCGGTTACAAGTCCCTTTGGGCGACACTCTGTCGCAATAGCGCTATTCTGTGTTTTTACAGAAGCGCTAATTAATACGAAAGCGCTAGTCTGCGTGAGCAGAAGCGCTAATTTACACAGTAGCGCTTAAAGAAAAGAAAATCCCGAGAAGACAAAAGCGCTAGAATTGAGTCAATAGCGCTGAAACGGTGACAATAGCGCTGGAATGTTGTCAATAGCGCTGAAACATTTTCAATAGCGCTACTTTAGGGTCAATAGCGCTAAAAGAAATTTTTCAATAGCGCTAAAACGCGTTCAATAGCGCCGAAGCGCGACCTGTGTGGCAATTTCAACAAGAAAAAAAATGTTAATTTCAAAAATGAAGATCAGAAGGTTGCGTGTTCGATTCACGTCGGGTTCACCAAATGATGCCCTCCTAAATGGCACAATGTTAGTTTAAGATCAAACAACACAAAACACACAAGATGTTAGAGTTAATCAATCAAAAACTAAAACATGAAGGCATTCCAAAGGAGACACTAAAAACACATGCTAATGAATCTAACTAAAGAAGTAAGACCATGAGATATCTCCAACTATCTCTTAACATGATATTAGCTCCTTCTCCCTTGTTCCTCTCCTCTCCAAGTTCCAAAATAGTGTAGCTCTCAGCAGCTTTTTGCACTATGGATGCTTATGGAGGATTGAGATTTGTAGAATAGCTCCAAACATGAAATGAAAAGCTATTTTAATGCTAAAATGAAGTATTTTACCAAAAAGACAAGAGATTAGATTGTTTATGCTAAAATGCTCTCTAAAATGTCTATAGTCTAAATGCATACAAGTTTTCAGGATCTGGATTATGAAGGAATGGGCTCTATTTATAGGAAAAATGGAGCAATGGATGGCCAGGATTGAAAGGTTTAATCAAGGGTCAAGCTTGAAAGTTGGGGATCCATGTGCACAATTGGCACCAATGAAATGGTGACAAGTGTCAACACAGGATTGGGTTGAGAGAAGAGGTTGGAGGCATTAAAGGCCTGAGAAGACCTCATGGTTATCTAAAGGCTAAGAGTCAAGCCTAAATTAGGATTACCCACTGGATTAGGAATTAATCCAAGGATAAACCTTTGTGCAAATGATTAAGAGATAATCATGGTCAAAGCATTAAATGCTTGATGAGACCTTTGTGGTTGGATAGAGGTTGAGTCAAAACAAATGTTTTAACCATGTGGGAGAGTTGAATTAACCATTGATGGTTATTGGAGACTTTGTGGATTAAGTGGTTGAAAGTTGGAAGCCTTTAATGGTTTTCAAAGACTTTGGGGTTTTTGGTGGTTGAAGGTTGAAAACCTTCAATGGTTATCCAAGACTTTGGGCCATTTGAGAAGTGACTCCATTTTGCTTAGGAATGTGACAATAATTAGGGGATGGATTAGGCTAATTAGGAAGGGGTTAGAAGAATCTAGAAGGGGATTAGATTTTGCAAGTGGATTTGGTGGGTGAGGGAAAATAGGATTTTATTAAAATAAAAATTCATTTATTTCAATATGTGTGCAAGTTGCATTTGTAGGAAAATGCAAGTGGGGGGGGAGGATAATGATTTAAATAAATGTTAATTTAATTTATTTAAAAGAGGAAAAGGGGGATTTAATTAAATAAATAGATTTTATTTATTTAATTGATTTGTAATTTGATTTAATGAATTAACTAAAATAAATTGAATAATTTATTTAATTAATAGAAGAATGTTTGGGGATGAATTAATTAAATATTAATTTAATTAACTGATGGCTAGTGGATTTTTAATCAAATAAATACGAAATATTCATTTAATTAAAATGGACAGATTTATGTGACTACACTACGAATGACCTTCTTCGGAATTTTAAAGCACATCATTAAAAAAACCAGGATCGTCGAGACTACTGATTTGAGCATAAGTAATCTTCTAGTTGAAGTGAGCCACCTTCTCTTCGATCATTCTAATTTTCCCAAACAACTATCCACCAACTTTTTTCAAAGATTTGATTGACACGCTCTAGCAAAAAGTGGAGTACCAAGGAATCTTCATGTAGATTGCTAGCCTTAATATCGAAAATTATTGAGATCTCTCTTTGCTTGTCCGATTTGTATTGAAAAAAAATTTATTTGACTTCAACCAATTAATATGTTGACCTAAGGCTTCATAGTAGTTGTTTAGAGCCTTTTTAATACATCTTGGCACTCTCAAAGAAGCTACCTCAAAAATGATAGTGTCATGTTTGCAAGTTGTCGGTGTGTGGTGGCTTCCAATCCTGCAACAATTTTTACCCCTTTCCATTTACTTGCTCTACTCAAATTCTAGATAAGTCTCCCTAATGCCTCAGTGGGAATAATACAAAGAAAGGGTGACAATGGGTCCCCTTGTCTTAAACCTTTGGACGCTTGGAAGAAACCTTGCAGGCTTCCATTGACTAAAATTGAAAACCATGACTCGGAGGAGAGATATTCTTTCACCCAATCAATCCATTTAGGACAAACCAAATTTATCGAGAATCTGAAATAGGAATTATCTATCTACCATGTCGTATGCCTTATGAATGTCCAATTTAATTAAAATTAAATCCACTTTAGACTTTCTGATAGTGTGGATTGCTTTGTGAGCAATAATTATATCGTCCACAATTGACTCATTTCGAACAAACCCACTCTATAATCCTAAAATAATGTTTACCAATAGATGTTTCATTCTTTGTACTATTACTTTAGCAATAACCTTATACACTATGTTTCACAGAGAGATTGGTTGAAAATCCCCAAATGATTTGACATTCTCCACTTTGGGAATCAACACAATTAAGTGCAGTTTAATTCTTTGACCACTATAGATTCCTTCCTAGATTCTTCCAGCACCTGCCAAAGATCTGGACCTACTAAATCCCCAAAAAATTGAAAGAAAAAAGTCAAAAATTCATTGAGCCCCAGATCTTTATCTCCTTCCACTGAGAATGTTGCTTTCCTCACTTTCTCCAACTGTACTTATTTGCACAAAACCTCATTTTGTTCATCCAAAATTAGATGAGGGATGTTTTGAACCAAATCATGTTGCATAGGCCCAACACTCACAATTAATTTCGATAGCAGATTCTTAAAATATTCAACTGCCTCTATGTTAATGTCATATGTGGAAGTTAGTTTGTTACCTTGACCATCAATAATTTCAATGATTTTTTTTCAAGATCTTTTTTCCTTAAAATAATTATTGAAATATTTAGTATTTTTGTCTCCCGCTTTCAATCAACATTCCCTCGACTTTTGCATCCAATAGATTTCCTCTCGAGCAAGAATTTTTGCATATTTTAATTTTAGACTTTTATCCTCCCAATATGTCTCTTATGTCGCACCTCCATTCATGATTCTCTCTTGAACTACTTTTAGGCCCTCTTCTACGTTTGTTTTTCTCTCATATATATTCCCAAACTTGAGTATGTTCCACTCCTTCGAATTTTCTTTGATGTATTGTAACCTTTTGAAGAAAACAAAGGCTTTCGTTTCATCAACTAGCGATGCCTCATACCACCACCGAGCAATCAAATCTTTAATAATGTTGTCTCATAGCCACATTTCCTCAAATTTGAAAAAACAAAGAGCAGGAACCTTATCCATTTGAAGTAGTAATTCCACAAAAAAGTGGTCTGAGGTTGTCAATGGAAGCCTCAAATGTAAGGGGTTTTGCAACCTAATCACCACCCACAAAGAATTTGTCCATCTTTTATGCGATATGAGATTCACCCCATCTTCTATTTGTCCATGTGAAAGAAACAATTTTTTGTCTTTATCTCCCATAAACAATTCCTTGTGATAAAGTTTTGGAAAGCATGCTGAGAACCACCTAACTCTTATTTCCCCCCCCCCTCTTATCTACTATCTCGAGAGTTGAATTGAAATCACCCCCCAAAGATGACTAATGAATTCTCTAAGCTCTGTAACACCTCCAAAAATTGTTTCCACACTTCAACTTTCTTTTTGAGTTGTAAAGGTCCATAAATATTCACCACAAAGAAGTCGCAATTGAGGATATAGGAGTGGATTTCAACAATCTTGTAATGTTTAGAGACGAGCCAGACTTTGAGACCAATAGTAATTAGTTTCCATAAAAAAGCCAAACCATCTACAACCCCGTCCACCTCTACAAAGGATCCTTTCCACAAGCGCCAATATCTTAGTAAGTTTTCCATTTCCTCACTGCCAAGTTTCATTTCTTGCAAAAGCACCAAGTCTCGACATGTTTGATCAAGACCTTTCTTGACCAGACACCTTTTGTTGGGGGTATTGCAACCCCCGACATTCCAACTAAGGATTTTCATGGCTCCTTGGAAAGGGTAACGTCCTTCCCCACAAACAGTTTGCTTTGACCTTTAGCACAACCTGCAATCTCCAACCTTATTTTATTTGTCTTTCTTCCCTTGGATCTCTTTTCTCTCATTTTTTATTTTCCCAATCTTTGCACTTGATTAACCAATATTTCTATTTTCCATGATGCCTTCTTCATCTACTAAAAACCACTCATCCTCTTCTTCCATGGAATCCCACTCTTCATCCTCTTTACCTGAGTGCACTGCATCCAATACCCTTTGGATGTCTCCATTCATTGTCTCACTCTCACCTTGCCACACCATGTCAGACTGACTTTCCCTTCCTACACTCGAAACTCCATTACCAATCACTCTCATGAATCTTACCACTTTTGTAATTGCTTCTCCCACCAAAGATACCATTTGCTCATTTCAATTACATACCTTGGAGGTTTTATCCTTGTGAGCGATATTAATCTCCTCATGGCTAAAAGAAATATCCCTCCTATCACTCTTTAAAATTTCACCCATATTCTTAGCCAAACTTTTCTCATATCCCTTACCCACTACTTCCATATCTTCATCCATATCCTCCCTTGGTGGTGTGTCCAGTGTTTGGTCCTTACAAGGGATTTGCTTTTCTCTGATATTATTTAAATGGGCTCCATTCTCCACGTCCCCTTTGTTTTCCTAAGCTATCATAGGCTTATTAATATCACCATTACTCTGCTCACTCAACCTAGATGAAATATTGAACAATTTATTTACTACATCTTCCCCAACTAGAGATTTCCCTTTGTCATCAACAATACATTCCTCTTCTACATGCCCATCTCTATTACATTTTTTACAGTGTTCCAAATTTTCTTGCACTTCAATCTGTTGTTTCTAGACACCAACATTTGTTCTAATGTCCACTACTTTAGGCATGGTAGCATGATGTTTCCAACTAATGCAAATTTGGGCATACATGCTAAAATCCTTGGTTTCTATAACTTCATCAACCTTGATGAAAAACCCTAATTTGTTCCCAATACTTTTGAGAAATTCATTGTTCCAATATTCCCTAGGAAAATTATACAACCTGATCCAGATGGGAATCTCCTCCATATTTGCCTTTAGCAAGTTAAAATTTGGTCCCCAACCTTTGATATACATCCTTCTCTCACCCACAAAGAAAAGGTCCATTCTTTAAAACCTAGTTTTAAGCACTACCAATTTTAGCAATAACTATCAAACTTGAACTTCCAATTATGTTCACACCATTTCTTAACCCTAATAAACGTCAGCCAGTCACCTAACCATTTAATGAAAAAGCCTTCTCTTTTGGCATGGCCACCAAATCATTCCAAGCCTGACTGTCAAGGTAAAAGGAAAGAACAATGTCTTCTTTAGTAGGGTCACATACCTTTGGCAATTCATAGGTTTTCTGGACTTTCTTCAGTCTTCATTCCTTCTCACTTACTTTCTCCCACCCACTATTAGGTCCTTCCATGAGATTGTCAAAACCTCTGAAAACATGGGTATTATTGCTTCTGCCCCACCCCATCTTATGCATAGGAAAATCACTTCTAGCCCAAAAACCTCCATTCTCGGGCCTTTTATTCTGATCCTCCCAAATCAACCAAGGTGTTTCCAAGAGGAAAAACGAGTTTGATGTTGATTCCATTCATTATCCCTCATTGAAATCTTCTAAATCCATCTTTAGCTGCAACCCTAGCCTTCTTCGCATCGCCATCCCCTATTCTCTCATGTATAGATAGTTAATCATATATTTAATTTTTTAAAACGTTATTTAGATTTATTAAATTTGTGTAAGTATTACATTATTATACATAATATATAAATAATAAATTAGACACCTAAAACTTTTAAAATTTTATTTATTTATTTTAATAATATTACATTATAATATATAATATATAAATAATCAATTTATATATATTTTATAGAAATTTAAATAATATTATTATTTAACTTTTTTTAATGAATAGGTGTGTCTGATTCTATTACAAATAAAAATATAGATATTCACACAAAATAATGGAGGACACAAGGTTGGTCCTCAAAGTCACACGAGTAGTGCTCGAAAAACAAGAACATTGCAATTATTATAATAGTCACTAAGTGGTGGGAGCAACACTAGTGAGAGGTGGATGGGGTCTCGATCATCTAGTTTACCCCATACATTAGTAAGTTCTAGGGTGATGTAAGGAATAGACCTCCCCTTGTTTGTCTTATCTTCTCCCTTTTCCTTGTCTCTATCATCATTCCACACTAGAGAAATAGCCAAAACTAACTAAAGGACCCACTTTGAAGACTCTAGCCAACCACTACCACCACCATTCGACGTCTAATCATTGCCACCACTGACCTTGCCTTGTCTAAGGGCCATCTAAAGGAAGCCCCTACAAATGGAGGCAAAGCAAAGCAATGCTAAGATGAATTGCTCTTGCCACTAGAGTGATGACAAGGTGCCTAAGATCTAAGGGATCGCAAATGCCAAGCTAAGAAGCTTTGGTTGTAGGAAGCAAAATAGACTAGGGGTATCCTAGCCACGGTGCATGGAGCATCCTAGCCACGGTGCATGGAGCATTACCCCAATTATCAAATAATTCTTGAAGGTGAGTAACCTCCAAAGCCACCTTATTGGCTTGAACTTGAATGTGAAGCATGACATTAGAACAAACAGTAGCTTTAATGAAAAGCTAAACAATAGTGTCAATAGAGTTATGAAAAAAATAACAACCTTTTCGTCTTTCTATAAGGAAAATAAAATATCCACCTTGAAAGTGTGTCAAATATGGGTATACTTGCAAGGTATGTGAGGCTAATCCCTTGAGAGAGCCATGTGTCAAAAAGGTTTTGGTCTAAAGGGGCAAAAAAAGTCATGAATCGAACTCCAAAGTTGTTGAGCACAATGACAAAACCAAAAGAGGTGTTTGAAGGTCTCAATTTGTCCACAAAATGAATAGCGAGGGCCTAGAACACCCATATGCCAAAGATGAGAGCCCATTGACAAGCTTTGGAAAAGAATACATTAGGCAAAATGGGTGAGCTCAGGCTCAATGACTATTGACCCAATATTGTGGTACCAGTGTTGCCAATTTGATAAACGTGACTGCAAATGCCACCATAAATTCAGAGTAGGCACCATAGGAAGATGGAGAAAAAGCCAATGGTAACCCAAATCTGGCTCGTAATATATATTGATAAATAATATTAGGTGTTTAGTTTATATAAAATTTTATATTATAATTATATTTATTATATAATGTAAATACTAAATATATTTTAATATAAGATAAGATATAAATTTAAATATATTTGTTATTTAATTTTATACATAATATTATATTATAATTATAAAATATATAAATAATCTCCTCTACTCTTGCGAGTGTTGCTTTATCTATTGGATGCGATTGCCACAGTCTGTTGTAGCCTTTGCATATTTGTTCTGGTGATATGGAGGGTTTCATTAGGTGCGTCGTCTCTCCCTGTGTCTTTTGCTCTTCTTCAGATTGTGGTGAAATTTTCTATTTTCTCGCTATGTAGGGGGATTTTTCCAAATCTATTTCAAATGGTTTGCTCTCCTTGTGTGAGATGGGCTCTTCTAGGGTTTCTAATGCAGATGTTCTTCTAGATGGCAAGTCTTATTGGTGCAGGAGCACCTAGGCCTCATTTTCAACACAGGTTTGAGAGTAAGTTTGATTTTCGTTAGCTTCGAGTGGGAATGGTTGTTTAAGTTGTTTTTGTGTTGCTTTAAGTTGTTTGGATGAGTTTTGAACTCATTGTGAGGTTTTGTTTTCCTGTTTTCATCTTTTGCTCAAAATTGCTAGTTTTGGAGTTGCCTGGCAAAATGTTGTAAAAAGTGAGTTTTTAGTGTGATTTTGTTTTGAAAAGGTCTAGGCATGTTTTGTGTTTGGTTTGTAGGTGTGAGAAGTGTTCTTAGGTGTTTTGTGGGTTTTGAGTTCAACCCTACACCTTCTAGGCATAAAAGTTGTCATTTTAAGCATAAAAAATGTCAAATTTAGTGTGCTTGGACATGTACCTGTCCATACAGGAGGTTAACCAACCTGGAATGGTATTTATTCTCTTGTTGGAACTATTGTAAGGGTTGTTCAATCGGAGTTATCAATCATTATGAAAGTTTGCACTCATTTTTTCTTGTTTTTCCCTAGTTTTTAACTTGATGTGAGCAGCAGTCCGTACACCTGCTGTACTTTTCCGTACTGTTCTTGAATTTTCAGTTTCTACTATGTTTTCTTAGACTTCTCCCTTTGGTGGCATTAAATTTGATTAAGTTTTGAGGTTGTAGCAAAATTGGTTTGATTTGACAGATTCACTGCCCTGTCTAGGAATTTGGGCAAGGATGCTTGACCAACTTGGTTTCTTGAAGTCCTAAAATGTTCATGGCTTCTCAAGAACCAGTTGGTCAATTTGTAAATTATGTAAATATGTGTTTTGGCTTCAAGAGTGCAGGTACAAGGAGTTTTGTGGCCATGGAGCCCTAGGCAAGTATGCCATTTGGCTAGGGTCTTGCATAAGTTTGATGCTTTGCTCTCCCATAGAAATTGCATTCTTTTGGTGCACAGACTTGTTTGAATGTCCAAGTGTTATATGCAAGCAAAGAGGCTTCCTAAGCCTGGAAAATGAGGGTTATATGTTTCAGTTTGGTGAATTGTAAACCAAAACAGTGAGTCACTGTTTGGTAGTAGTTTTTCTTCCTTGTTTGCTCTCCACCATTCATTGGTGTGTGAAAACCTCTGTCAATACCTTGTTTGTTTGAAAACAAGAACAAAGAGAGGTGTAAGCCATTCCCA